>NC_132864.1:3379769-3484682 GCF_048164855.1 Canis lupus baileyi | reverse complement strand
AACTTGCGTCTCAGAAGCCTGTGGCAAACGTCTCTGGTGAAGACCTGCGAAACTCCACTCTGCAGGCAGTGTGGAACTGTGAGGGACTGGGGGTCAGCTCAACTCTCAGAAGTAAGATGTTTTTGGACAAGGCGTTCAGCTACCTTCTCACATATGGAACTTAGTATGTAGCACCAGTCTACCCCAGGAATAACTGGGATATTGCTCGATTGAGCTTGGAGGCACTCGTCTTGAGTGCCGGGAGATTCCAATTACCTCTCCCAACACTTGTGTCAAGCAGCAAGCATAGGCCTTTGGAAGCGAAAGTTAGCTGCAGGCACGATGTAGGGTTACAGGCCATAAGCTCAACTCTCAGAAGTGTGTATGCATGGGAGGCAGATGTCTGCTACCCACTCGACGTGGGAGTTGGAACCTAGCTACACTCCTATTGAAGAAGGATGTTGGAAATCGCTGTATTCAACTCAGATACACGGGAGTTCAGGCCCAATGCTTACACATGCTTTTCCCACAACCTATCCCAGCCACTAACATAAGGAGGTTAGCAGGTACGTCTACAGTCAGGCAGGATGCGGGAGGGTTCTGCCCTGTCCTCAGCTCTCACAGGGAAGCATGCCTAGAAGCCAGCTCTCAACTAGCTGCATTCTTATGACAGTGTGAAGGTAGCAGTATTCTGAGTAAGGAGGTTCCCAGATTACCACTCTACTGCACCTGGAGATACCCTCCAGGTCTGCATTGTTAACTTGCGTCTCAGAGGCCTCTGGCAAAGTCTCTGGTGAAGACGTGGGAAACTCACTCTGCAGGCAGTGTGGAACTGTGAGGGACTGAGGGTGAGCTCAACTCTAAGCAGTAAGATGATTTTGGACAAGGCGTTCAGCTACCTTCTCACATATGGAACTTAGTATGTAGCACCAGTCTACCCCAGGAATTACTGGGAAATCGCTGGATTGAGCTTGGAGGCACTAGTCTTGTGTGCCGGGAGATTCCAGTTACCTCTCCCAACACTTCGGTGAAGCAGCGAGCCTAGGCCTTTTGGAAGCGAAAGTTAGCTGCAGGCAGGAGGTAGGGTTACAGGCCATAAGCTCAACTCTCAGAAGTGTGTATGCATGGGAGGCAGATGTCTGCTACCCACTCGTACATGCGAGTGGGAACCCAGCTACACTCTGATGAAGAAGGACTTTGGAAATCGCTGTATTCAACTCAGATACACGTGGGTTCAGGCACAACGATTCCACATGCTTTTCTCACAACCTTTCCTTGCCACTAACATGCGGACGTTAGCAGCTCCTTCTACAGTCAAGCAGGATGCGGGAGGGTTGTGCCCTGTCTTTAGCTCTCACAGGAAGCATGCCTTGAAGCCAGCTGTCAACTAGCTGCATACTTATGGCAGGGTCAAGGTAGCAGTATCTGAGACAGGAGGTTCCCAGATTACCAGTCTACTGCACCTGGAGATACCCTCCAGGTCTGCATTGTTAACTTGCGTCTCAGAAGCCTCTGGCAAACGTCTCTGGTGAAGACGTGCGAAACTCACTCTGCAGGCAGTGTGGAACTGTGAGGGACTGGGGGTCAGCTCAACTCTCAGAAGTAAGATGCTTTTGGACAAGGCGTTCACCTTCCTTCTCACTTATGGAACTTAGTATGTAGCACCAGTCTACCCCAGGAATAACTGGGATATTGCTCGATTGAGCTTGGAGGCACTCGTCTTGTGTGCCGGGAGATTCCAATTACCTCTCCCAACACTTGCGTCAAGCAGGGAGCCTAGGCCTTTTGGAAGCGAAAGGTAGCGGCAGGCAGGATGTAGGGTTACAGGCCATAAGCTCAACTCTCAGAAGTGTGTACGCATGGGAGGCAGATGTCTGCTCCCCATTCTGACATGGGAGGTGGAACCTAGCTACACTCTGATTGAAGAAGGCCATTGAAAATCGCTGTATTCAACTCAGATACACAGGAGTTCAGGCCCAATGCTTACACATGCTTTTTCCACAACCTCTCTCAGCCACTAACATTAGGATGTTAGCAGCTACGCCTACAGTCAGGCAGGATGCGTGAGGGTTCTGCCTTTTCCCTCAGCACTCCCAGGAAAACATGCCTAGAAGCCAGCTCTCAACAGGCAGCATTCTTATGGCATTGTGAAGGTAGCAGTTTTCTGAGTCAGGAGGTTCCAAGATTACCACTCTACTGCACCTGGAGATACCCTCCAGGTCTGCATTGTTAACTTGCGTCTCAGAAGCCTCTGGCAAACGTCTCTGGTGAAGATCTGCGAAACTCACTCTGCAGGCAGTGTGGAACTGTGAGGGACTGAGGGTGAGCTCAACTCTCAGAAGTAAGATGCTTTTGGACAAGGCGTTCAGCTACCTTCTCCTTTATGGAACTTAGTATGTAGCACCAGCCTACCACAGGAATTACTACGAAATCGCTGGATTGATCTTGGAGGCACTAGTCTTGGGTGCCGGGAGATTCCAATTACCTCTCCCAACACTTCCGTCAAACAGCGAGCCCAGGCCTTTTAGAAGCAAAGGGTACCAGCAGGCTGGATGGAGATGAACAGGCCATAAGCTCAACTCTCTGAAGTGTGTATGCATGGGAGGCAGATGTCTGCTCCCCATTCTGACATGGTAGTTGGAACCTAGCTACACTCTGATTGAAGAAGGCCATTGGAAATCGCTGTATTCAACTCAGTTACACAGGAGTTCAGGCCCAATGCTTACACATGCTTTTCCCGCAACCTCTCTCAGCCACTCATTTTAGGATGTTAGCAACCACGCCTACAGTCAGGCAGGATGCGGGGAGGGTTCTGCCCCTGTCCTCAGCTCTCCCAGGGAAGCATGCCTAGAAGCCAGCTCTCAACTAGCTGCATTCTTATGGCAGTGTGAAGGTAGCAGTATTCTGAGTCAGGAGGTTCCAAGATTACCACTCTACTGCACCTGGAGATACCCTCCAGGTCTGCATTGTTAACTTGCGTCTCAGAAGCCTGTGGCAAACGTCTCTGGTGAAGACCTGCGAAACTCACTCTGCAGGCAGTGTGGAACTGTGAGGGACTGGGGGTCAGCTCAACTCTCAGAAGTAAGATGTTTTTGGACAAGGCGTTCAGCTACCTTCTCACATATGGAACTTAGTATGTAGCACCAGTCTACCCCAGGAATAACTGGGATATTGCTCGATTGAGCTTGGAGGCACTCGTCTTGAGTGCCGGGAGATTCCAATTACCTCTCCCAACACTTGTGTCAAGCAGCAAGCCTAGGCCTTTTGGAAGCGAAAGTTAGCTGCAGGCACGATGTAGGGTTACAGGCCATAAGCTCAACTCTCAGAAGTGTGTATGCATGGGAGGCAGATGTCTGCTACCCACTCGACGTGGGAGTTGGAACCTAGCTACACTCCTATTGAAGAAGGATGTTGGAAATCGCTGTATTCAACTCAGATACACGGGAGTTCAGGCCCAATGCTTACACATGCTTTTCCCACAACCTATCCCAGCCACTAACATAAGGAGGTTAGCAGGTACGTCTACAGTCAGGCAGGATGCGGGAGGGTTCTGCCCTGTCCTCAGCTCTCACAGGGAAGCATGCCTAGAAGCCAGCTCTCAACTAGCTGCATTCTTATGACAGTGTGAAGGTAGCAGTATTCTGAGTAAGGAGGTTCCCAGATTACCACTCTACTGCACCTGGAGATACCCTCCAGGTCTGCATTGTTAACTTGCGTCTCAGAGGCCTCTGGCAAAAGTCTCTGGTGAAGACGTGGGAAACTCACTCTGCAGGCAGTGTGGAACTGTGAGGGACTGAGGGTGAGCTCAACTCTAAGCAGTAAGATGATTTTGGACAAGGCGTTCAGCTACCTTCTCACATATGGAACTTAGTATGTAGCACCAGTCTACCCCAGGAATTACTGGGAAATCGCTGGATTGAGCTTGGAGGCACTAGTCTTGTGTGCCGGGAGATTCCAGTTACCTCTCCCAACACTTCGGTGAAGCAGCGAGCCTAGGCCTTTTGGAAGCGAAAGTTAGCTGCAGGCAGGAGGTAGGGTTACAGGCCATAAGCTCAACTCTCAGAAGTGTGTATGCATGGGAGGCAGATGTCTGCTACCCACTCGTACATGCGAGTGGGAACCCAGCTACACTCTGATGAAGAAGGACTTTGGAAATCGCTGTATTCAACTCAGATACACGTGGGTTCAGGCACAACGATTCCACATGCTTTTCTCACAACCTTTCCTTGCCACTAACATGCGGACGTTAGCAGCTCCTTCTACAGTCAAGCAGGATGCGGGAGGGTTGTGCCCTGTCTTTAGCTCTCACAGGAAGCATGCCTTGAAGCCAGCTGTCAACTAGCTGCATACTTATGGCAGGGTCAAGGTAGCAGTATTCTGAGACAGGAGGTTCCCAGATTACCAGTCTACTGCACCTGGAGATACCCTCCAGGTCTGCATTGTTAACTTGCGTCTCAGAAGCCTCTGGCAAACGTCTCTGGTGAAGACGTGCGAAACTCACTCTGCAGGCAGTGTGGAACTGTGAGGGACTGGGGGTCAGCTCAACTCTCAGAAGTAAGATGCTTTTGGACAAGGCGTTCACCTTCCTTCTCACTTATGGAACTTAGTATGTAGCACCAGTCTACCCCAGGAATAACTGGGATATTGCTCGATTGAGCTTGGAGGCACTCGTCTTGTGTGCCGGGAGATTCCAATTACCTCTCCCAACACTTGCGTCAAGCAGGGAGCCTAGGCCTTTTGGAAGCGAAAGGTAGCGGCAGGCAGGATGTAGGGTTACAGGCCATAAGCTCAACTCTCAGAAGTGTGTACGCATGGGAGGCAGATGTCTGCTCCCCATTCTGACATGGGAGGTGGAACCTAGCTACACTCTGATTGAAGAAGGCCATTGAAAATCGCTGTATTCAACTCAGATACACAGGAGTTCAGGCCCAATGCTTACACATGCTTTTTCCACAACCTCTCTCAGCCACTAACATTAGGATGTTAGCAGCTACGCCTACAGTCAGGCAGGATGCGTGAGGGTTCTGCCTTTTCCTCAGCACTCCCAGGAAAACATGCCTAGAAGCCAGCTCTCAACAGGCAGCATTCTTATGGCATTGTGAAGGTAGCAGTTTTCTGAGTCAGGAGGTTCCAAGATTACCACTCTACTGCACCTGGAGATACCCTCCAGGTCTGCATTGTTAACTTGCGTCTCAGAAGCCTCTGGCAAACGTCTCTGGTGAAGATCTGCGAAACTCACTCTGCAGGCAGTGTGGAACTGTGAGGGACTGAGGATGAGCTCAACTCTCAGAAGTAAGATGCTTTTGGACAAGGCGTTCAGCTACCTTCTCCTTTATGGAACTTAGTATGTAGCACCAGCCTACCACAGGAATTACTACGAAATCGCTGGATTGATCTTGGAGGCACTAGTCTTGGGTGCCGGGAGATTCCAATTACCTCTCCCAACACTTCCGTCAAACAGCGAGCCCAGGCCTTTTAGAAGCAAAGGGTACCAGCAGGCTGGATGGAGATGAACAGGCCATAAGCTCAACTCTCTGAAGTGTGTATGCATGGGAGGCAGATGTCTGCTCCCCATTCTGACATGGTAGTTGGAACCTAGCTACACTCTGATTGAAGAAGGCCATTGGAAATCGCTGTATTCAACTCAGTTACACAGGAGTTCAGGCCCAATGCTTACACATGCTTTTCCCGCAACCTCTCTCAGCCACTCATTTTAGGATGTTAGCAACCACGCCTACAGTCAGGCAGGATGCGGGAGGGTTCTGCCCTGTCCTCAGCTCTCCCAGGGAAGCATGCCTAGAAGCCAGCTCTCAACTAGCTGCATTCTTATGGCAGTGTGAAGGTAGCAGTATTCTGAGTCAGGAGGTTCCAAGATTACCACTCTACTGCACCTGGAGATACCCTCCAGGTCTGCATTGTTAACTTGCGTCTCAGAAGCCTGTGGCAAACGTCTCTGGTGAAGACCTGCGAAACTCACTCTGCAGGCAGTGTGGAACTGTGAGGGACTGGGGGTCAGCTCAACTCTCAGAAGTAAGATGTTTTTGGACAAGGCGTTCAGCTACCTTCTCACATATGGAACTTAGTATGTAGCACCAGTCTACCCCAGGAATAACTGGGATATTGCTCGATTGAGCTTGGAGGCACTCGTCTTGAGTGCCGGGAGATTCCAATTACCTCTCCCAACACTTGTGTCAAGCAGCAAGCCTAGGCCTTTTGGAAGCGAAAGTTAGCTGCAGGCACGATGTAGGGTTACAGGCCATAAGCTCAACTCTCAGAAGTGTGTATGCATGGGAGGCAGATGTCTGCTACCCACTCGACGTGGGAGTTGGAACCTAGCTACACTCCTATTGAAGAAGGATGTTGGAAATCGCTGTATTCAACTCAGATACACGGGAGTTCAGGCCCAATGCTTACACATGCTTTTCCCACAACCTATCCCAGCCACTAACATAAGGAGGTTAGCAGGTACGTCTACAGTCAGGCAGGATGCGGGAGGGTTCTGCCCTGTCCTCAGCTCTCACAGGGAAGCATGCCTAGAAGCCAGCTCTCAACTAGCTGCATTCTTATGACAGTGTGAAGGTAGCAGTATTCTGAGTAAGGAGGTTCCCAGATTACCACTCTACTGCACCTGGAGATACCCTCCAGGTCTGCATTGTTAACTTGCGTCTCAGAGGCCTCTGGCAAAAGTCTCTGGTGAAGACGTGGGAAACTCACTCTGCAGGCAGTGTGGAACTGTGAGGGACTGAGGGTGAGCTCAACTCTAAGCAGTAAGATGATTTTGGACAAGGCGTTCAGCTACCTTCTCACATATGGAACTTAGTATGTAGCACCAGTCTACCCCAGGAATTACTGGGAAATCGCTGGATTGAGCTTGGAGGCACTAGTCTTGTGTGCCGGGAGATTCCAGTTACCTCTCCCAACACTTCGGTGAAGCAGCGAGCCTAGGCCTTTTGGAAGCGAAAGTTAGCTGCAGGCAGGAGGTAGGGTTACAGGCCATAAGCTCAACTCTCAGAAGTGTGTATGCATGGGAGGCAGATGTCTGCTACCCACTCGTACATGCGAGTGGGAACCCAGCTACACTCTGATGAAGAAGGACTTTGGAAATCGCTGTATTCAACTCAGATACACGTGGGTTCAGGCACAACGATTCCACATGCTTTTCTCACAACCTTTCCTTGCCACTAACATGCGGACGTTAGCAGCTCCTTCTACAGTCAAGCAGGATGCGGGAGGGTTGTGCCCTGTCTTTAGCTCTCACAGGAAGCATGCCTTGAAGCCAGCTGTCAACTAGCTGCATACTTATGGCAGGGTCAAGGTAGCAGTATTCTGAGACAGGAGGTTCCCAGATTACCAGTCTACTGCACCTGGAGATACCCTCCAGGTCTGCATTGTTAACTTGCGTCTCAGAAGCCTCTGGCAAACGTCTCTGGTGAAGACGTGCGAAACTCACTCTGCAGGCAGTGTGGAACTGTGAGGGACTGGGGGTCAGCTCAACTCTCAGAAGTAAGATGCTTTTGGACAAGGCGTTCACCTTCCTTCTCACTTATGGAACTTAGTATGTAGCACCAGTCTACCCCAGGAATAACTGGGATATTGCTCGATTGAGCTTGGAGGCACTCGTCTTGTGTGCCGGGAGATTCCAATTACCTCTCCCAACACTTGCGTCAAGCAGGGAGCCTAGGCCTTTTGGAAGCGAAAGGTAGCGGCAGGCAGGATGTAGGGTTACAGGCCATAAGCTCAACTCTCAGAAGTGTGTACGCATGGGAGGCAGATGTCTGCTCCCCATTCTGACATGGGAGGTGGAACCTAGCTACACTCTGATTGAAGAAGGCCATTGAAAATCGCTGTATTCAACTCAGATACACAGGAGTTCAGGCCCAATGCTTACACATGCTTTTTCCACAACCTCTCTCAGCCACTAACATTAGGATGTTAGCAGCTACGCCTACAGTCAGGCAGGATGCGTGAGGGTTCTGCCTTTTCCTCAGCACTCCCAGGAAAACATGCCTAGAAGCCAGCTCTCAACAGGCAGCATTCTTATGGCATTGTGAAGGTAGCAGTTTTCTGAGTCAGGAGGTTCCAAGATTACCACTCTACTGCACCTGGAGATACCCTCCAGGTCTGCATTGTTAACTTGCGTCTCAGAAGCCTCTGGCAAACGTCTCTGGTGAAGATCTGCGAAACTCACTCTGCAGGCAGTGTGGAACTGTGAGGGACTGAGGGTGAGCTCAACTCTCAGAAGTAAGATGCTTTTGGACAAGGCGTTCAGCTACCTTCTCCTTTATGGAACTTAGTATGTAGCACCAGCCTACCACAGGAATTACTACGAAATCGCTGGATTGATCTTGGAGGCACTAGTCTTGGGTGCCGGGAGATTCCAATTACCTCTCCCAACACTTCCGTCAAACAGCGAGCCCAGGCCTTTTAGAAGCAAAGGGTACCAGCAGGCTGGATGGAGATGAACAGGCCATAAGCTCAACTCTCTGAAGTGTGTATGCATGGGAGGCAGATGTCTGCTCCCCATTCTGACATGGTAGTTGGAACCTAGCTACACTCTGATTGAAGAAGGCCATTGGAAATCGCTGTATTCAACTCAGTTACACAGGAGTTCAGGCCCAATGCTTACACATGCTTTTCCCGCAACCTCTCTCAGCCACTCATTTTAGGATGTTAGCAACCACGCCTACAGTCAGGCAGGATGCGGGAGGGTTCTGCCCTGTCCTCAGCTCTCCCAGGGAAGCATGCCTAGAAGCCAGCTCTCAACTAGCTGCATTCTTATGGCAGTGTGAAGGTAGCAGTATTCTGAGTCAGGAGGTTCCAAGATTACCACTCTACTGCACCTGGAGATACCCTCCAGGTCTGCATTGTTAACTTGCGTCTCAGAAGCCTGTGGCAAACGTCTCTGGTGAAGACCTGCGAAACTCACTCTGCAGGCAGTGTGGAACTGTGAGGGACTGGGGGTCAGCTCAACTCTCAGAAGTAAGATGTTTTTGGACAAGGCGTTCAGCTACCTTCTCACATATGGAACTTAGTATGTAGCACCAGTCTACCCCAGGAATAACTGGGATATTGCTCGATTGAGCTTGGAGGCACTCGTCTTGAGTGCCGGGAGATTCCAATTACCTCTCCCAACACTTGTGTCAAGCAGCAAGCCTAGGCCTTTTGGAAGCGAAAGTTAGCTGCAGGCACGATGTAGGGTTACAGGCCATAAGCTCAACTCTCAGAAGTGTGTATGCATGGGAGGCAGATGTCTGCTACCCACTCGACGTGGGAGTTGGAACCTAGCTACACTCCTATTGAAGAAGGATGTTGGAAATCGCTGTATTCAACTCAGATACACGGGAGTTCAGGCCCAATGCTTACACATGCTTTTCCCACAACCTATCCCAGCCACTAACATAAGGAGGTTAGCAGGTACGTCTACAGTCAGGCAGGATGCGGGAGGGTTCTGCCCTGTCCTCAGCTCTCACAGGGAAGCATGCCTAGAAGCCAGCTCTCAACTAGCTGCATTCTTATGACAGTGTGAAGGTAGCAGTATTCTGAGTAAGGAGGTTCCCAGATTACCACTCTACTGCACCTGGAGATACCCTCCAGGTCTGCATTGTTAACTTGCGTCTCAGAGGCCTCTGGCAAAAGTCTCTGGTGAAGACGTGGGAAACTCACTCTGCAGGCAGTGTGGAACTGTGAGGGACTGAGGGTGAGCTCAACTCTAAGCAGTAAGATGATTTTGGACAAGGCGTTCAGCTACCTTCTCACATATGGAACTTAGTATGTAGCACCAGTCTACCCCAGGAATTACTGGGAAATCGCTGGATTGAGCTTGGAGGCACTAGTCTTGTGTGCCGGGAGATTCCAGTTACCTCTCCCAACACTTCGGTGAAGCAGCGAGCCTAGGCCTTTTGGAAGCGAAAGTTAGCTGCAGGCAGGAGGTAGGGTTACAGGCCATAAGCTCAACTCTCAGAAGTGTGTATGCATGGGAGGCAGATGTCTGCTACCCACTCGTACATGCGAGTGGGAACCCAGCTACACTCTGATGAAGAAGGACTTTGGAAATCGCTGTATTCAACTCAGATACACGTGGGTTCAGGCACAACGATTCCACATGCTTTTCTCACAACCTTTCCTTGCCACTAACATGCGGACGTTAGCAGCTCCTTCTACAGTCAAGCAGGATGCGGGAGGGTTGTGCCCTGTCTTTAGCTCTCACAGGAAGCATGCCTTGAAGCCAGCTGTCAACTAGCTGCATACTTATGGCAGGGTCAAGGTAGCAGTATTCTGAGACAGGAGGTTCCCAGATTACCAGTCTACTGCACCTGGAGATACCCTCCAGGTCTGCATTGTTAACTTGCGTCTCAGAAGCCTCTGGCAAACGTCTCTGGTGAAGACGTGCGAAACTCACTCTGCAGGCAGTGTGGAACTGTGAGGGACTGGGGGTCAGCTCAACTCTCAGAAGTAAGATGCTTTTGGACAAGGCGTTCACCTTCCTTCTCACTTATGGAACTTAGTATGTAGCACCAGTCTACCCCAGGAATAACTGGGATATTGCTCGATTGAGCTTGGAGGCACTCGTCTTGTGTGCCGGGAGATTCCAATTACCTCTCCCAACACTTGCGTCAAGCAGGGAGCCTAGGCCTTTTGGAAGCGAAAGGTAGCGGCAGGCAGGATGTAGGGTTACAGGCCATAAGCTCAACTCTCAGAAGTGTGTACGCATGGGAGGCAGATGTCTGCTCCCCATTCTGACATGGGAGGTGGAACCTAGCTACACTCTGATTGAAGAAGGCCATTGAAAATCGCTGTATTCAACTCAGATACACAGGAGTTCAGGCCCAATGCTTACACATGCTTTTTCCACAACCTCTCTCAGCCACTAACATTAGGATGTTAGCAGCTACGCCTACAGTCAGGCAGGATGCGTGAGGGTTCTGCCTTTTCCTCAGCACTCCCAGGAAAACATGCCTAGAAGCCAGCTCTCAACAGGCAGCATTCTTATGGCATTGTGAAGGTAGCAGTTTTCTGAGTCAGGAGGTTCCAAGATTACCACTCTACTGCACCTGGAGATACCCTCCAGGTCTGCATTGTTAACTTGCGTCTCAGAAGCCTCTGGCAAACGTCTCTGGTGAAGATCTGCGAAACTCACTCTGCAGGCAGTGTGGAACTGTGAGGGACTGAGGGTGAGCTCAACTCTCAGAAGTAAGATGCTTTTGGACAAGGCGTTCAGCTACCTTCTCCTTTATGGAACTTAGTATGTAGCACCAGCCTACCACAGGAATTACTACGAAATCGCTGGATTGATCTTGGAGGCACTAGTCTTGGGTGCCGGGAGATTCCAATTACCTCTCCCAACACTTCCGTCAAACAGCGAGCCTAGGCCTTTTAGAAGCAAAGGGTACCAGCAGGCTGGATGGAGATGAACAGGCCATAAGCTCAACTCTCTGAAGTGTGTATGCATGGGAGGCAGATGTCTGCTCCCCATTCTGACATGGTAGTTGGAACCTAGCTACACTCTGATTGAAGAAGGCCATTGGAAATCGCTGTATTCAACTCAGTTACACAGGAGTTCAGGCCCAATGCTTACACATGCTTTTCCCGCAACCTCTCTCAGCCACTCACTTTAGGATGTTAGCAACCACGCCTACAGTCAGGCAGGATGCGGGAGGGTTCTGCCCTGTCCTCAGCTCTCCCAGGGAAGCATGCCTAGAAGCCAGCTCTCAACTAGCTGCATTCTTATGGCAGTGTGAAGGTAGCAGTATTCTGAGTCAGGAGGTTCCCAGATTACCACTCTACTGCACCTGGAGATACCCTCCAGGTCTGCATTGTTAACTTGCGTCTCAGAAGCCTGTGGCAAACGTCTCTGGTGAAGACCTGCGAAACTCACTCTGCAGGCAGTGTGGAACTGTGAGGGACTGGGGGTCAGCTCAACTCTCAGAAGTAAGATGTTTTTGGACAAGGCGTTCAGCTACCTTCTCACATATGGAACTTAGTATGTAGCACCAGTCTACCCCAGGAATAACTGGGATATTGCTCGATTGAGCTTGGAGGCACTCGTCTTGAGTGCCGGGAGATTCCAATTACCTCTCCCAACACTTGCGTCAAGCAGCAAGCCTAGGCCTTTTGGAAGCGAAAGGTAGCGGCAGGCACGATGTAGGGTTACAGGCCATAAGCTCAACT
The DNA here is from genome assembly GCF_048164855.1 of Canis lupus baileyi. NCBI lineage: Eukaryota > Metazoa > Chordata > Mammalia > Carnivora > Canidae > Canis > Canis lupus. The sequence continues at coordinate 3,472,535 of NC_132864.1, read as the reverse complement.
CTCAGAAGTGTGTATGCATGGGAGGCAGATGTCTGCTACCCACTCGGACATGGGAGTTGGAACCTAGCTACACTCCTATTGAAGAAGGATGTTGGAAATCGCTGTATTCAACTCAGATACACGGGAGTTCAGGCCCAATGCTTACACATGCTTTTCCCACAACCTATCCCAGCCACTAACATAAGGAGGTTAGCAGGTACGTCTACAGTCAGGCAGGATGCGGGAGGGTTCTGCCCTGTCCTCAGCTCTCACAGGGAAGCATGCCTAGAAGCCAGCTCTCAACTAGCTGCATTCTTATGACAGTGTGAAGGTAGCAGTATTCTGAGTAAGGAGGTTCCCAGATTACCACTCTACTGCACCTGGAGATACCGTCCAGGTCTGCATTGTTAACTTGCGTCTCAGAGGCCTCTGGCAAAAGTCTCTGGTGAAGACGTGGGAAACTCACTCTGCAGGCAGTGTGGAACTGTGAGGGACTGAGGGTGAGCTCAACTCTAAGCAGTAAGATGATTTTGGACAAGGCGTTCAGCTACCTTCTCACATATGGAACTTAGTATGTAGCACCAGTCTACCCCAGGAATTACTGGGAAATCGCTGGATTGAGCTTGGAGGCACTAGTCTTGTGTGCCGGGAGATTCCAGTTACCTCTCCCAACACTTCGGTGAAGCAGCGAGCCTAGGCCTTTTGGAAGCGAAAGTTAGCTGCAGGCAGGAGGTAGGGTTACAGGCCATAAGCTCAACTCTCAGAAGTGTGTATGCATGGGAGGCAGATGTCTGCTACCCACTCGTACATGCGAGTGGGAACCTAGCTACACTCTGATGAAGAAGGACTTTGAAATCGCTGTATTCAACTCAGATACACGTGGGTTCAGGCACAACGATTCCACATGCTTTTCTCACAACCTTTCCTTGCCACTAACATGCGGACGTTAGCAGCTCCTTCTACAGTCAAGCAGGATGCGGGAGGGTTGTGCCCTGTCTTTAGCTCTCACAGGAAGCATGCCTTGAAGCCAGCTGTCAACTAGCTGCATACTTATGGCAGGGTCAAGGTAGCAGTATTCTGAGACAGGAGGTTCCCTGATTACCAGTCTACTGCACCTGGAGATACCCTCCAGGTCTGCATTGTTAACTTGCGTCTCAGAAGCCTCTGGCAAACGTCTCTGGTGAAGACGTGCGAACCTCACTCTGCAGGCAGTGTGGAACTGTGAGGGACTGGGGTTCAGCTCAACTCTCAGAAGTAAGATGCTTTTGGACAAGGCGTTCACCTTCCTTCTCACTTATGGAACTTAGTATGTAGCACCAGTCTACCCCAGGAATAACTGGGATATTGCTCGATTGAGCTTGGAGGCACTCGTCTTGTGTGCCGGGAGATTCCAATTACCTCTCCCAACACTTGCGTCAAGCAGGGAGCCTAGGCCTTTTGGAAGCGAAAGGTAGCGGCAGGCAGGAGGTAGGGTTACAGGCCATAAGCTCAACTCTCAGAAGTGTGTACGCGTGGGAGGCAGATGTCTGCTCCCCATTCTGACATGGGAGGTGGAACCTAGCTACACTCTGATTGAAGAAGGCCATTGAAAATCGCTGTATTCAACTCAGATATACAGGAGTTCAGGCCCAATGCTTACACATGCTTTTTCCACAACCTCTCTCAGCCACTAACTTTAGGATGTTAGCAGCTACGCCTACAGTCAGGCAGGATGCGTGAGGGTTCTGCCTTTTCCTCAGCACTCCCAGGAAAGCATGCCTAGAAGCCAGCTCTCAACAGGCAGCATTCTTATGGCATTGTGAAGGTAGCAGTTTTCTGAGTCAGGAGGTTCCAAGATTACCACTCTACTGCACCTGGAGATACCCTCCAGGTCTGCATTGTTAACTTGCGTCTCAGAAGCCTCTGGCAAACGTCTCTGGTGAAGATCTGCGAAACTCACTCTGCAGGCAGTGTGGAACTGTGGGGGACTGAGGGTGAGCTCAACTCTCAGTAGTAAGATGCTTTTGGACAAGGCGTTCAGCTACCTTCTCCTTTATGGAACTTAGTATGTAGCACCAGCCTACCACAGGAATTACTACGAAATCGCTGGATTGATCTTGGAGGCACTAGTCTTGGGTGCCGGGAGATTCCAATTACCTCTCCCAACACTTCCGTCAAACAGCGAGCCTAGGCCTTTTAGAAGCAAAGGGTACCAGCAGGCTGGATGGAGATGAACAGGCCATAAGCTCAACTCTCTGAAGTGTGTATGCATGGGAGGCAGATGTCTGCTCCCCATTCTGACATGGTAGTTGGAACCTAGCTACACTCTGATTGAAGAAGGCCATTGGAAATCGCTGTATTCAACTCAGTTACACAGGAGTTCAGGCCCAATGCTTACACATGCTTTTCCCGCAACCTCTCTCAGCCACTCACTTTAGGATGTTAGCAACCACGCCTACAGTCAGGCAGGATGCGGGAGGGTTCTGCCCTGTCCTCAGCTCTCCCAGGGAAGCATGCCTAGAAGCCAGCTCTCAACTAGCTGCATTCTTATGGCAGTGTGAAGGTAGCAGTATTCTGAGTCAGGAGGTTCCAAGATTACCACTCTACTGCACCTGGAGATACCCTCCAGGTCTGCATTGTTAACTTGCGTCTCAGAAGCCTGTGGCAAACGTCTCTGGTGAAGACCTGCGAAACTCACTCTGCAGGCAGTGTGGAACTGTGAGGGACTGGGGGTCAGCTCAACTCTCAGAAGTAAGATGTTTTTGGACAAGGCGTTCAGCTACCTTCTCACATATGGAACTTAGTATGTAGCACCAGTCTACCCCAGGAATAACTGGGATATTGCTCGATTGAGCTTGGAGGCACTCGTCTTGAGTGCCGGGAGATTCCAATTACCTCTCCCAACACTTGCGTCAAGCAGCAAGCCTAGGCCTTTTGGAAGCGAAAGGTAGCGGCCGGCACGATGTAGGGTTACAGGCCATAAGCTCAACTCTCAGAAGTGTGTATGCATGGGAGGCAGATGTCTGCTACCCACTCGGACATGGGAGTTGGAACCTAGCTACACTCCTATTGAAGAAGGATGTTGGAAATCGCTGTATTCAACTCAGATACACGGGAGTTCAGGCCCAATGCTTACACATGCTTTTCCCACAACCTATCCCAGCCACTAACATAAGGAGGTTAGCAGGTACGTCTACAGTCAGGCAGGATGCGGGAGGGTTCTGCCCTGTCCTCAGCTCTCACAGGGAAGCATGCCTAGAAGCCAGCTCTCAACTAGCTGCATTCTTATGACAGTGTGAAGGTAGCAGTATTCTGAGTAAGGAGGTTCCCAGATTACCACTCTACTGCACCTGGAGATACCGTCCATGTCTGCATTGTTAACTTGCGTCTCAGAGGCCTCTGACAAAAGTCTCTGGTGAAGACGTGGGAAACTCACTCTGCAGGCAGTGTGGAACTGTGAGGGACTGAGGGTGAGCTCAACTCTAAGCAGTAAGATGATTTTGGACAAGGCGTTCAGCTACCTTCTCACATATGGAACTTAGTATGTAGCACCAGTCTACCCCAGGAATTACTGGTAAATCGCTGGATTGAGCTTGGAGGCACTAGTCTTGTGTGCCGGGAGATTCCAGTTACCTCTCCCAACACTTCGGTAAAGCAGCGAGCCTAGGCCTTTTGGAAGCGAAAGTTAGCTGCAGGCAGGAGGTAGGGTTACAGGCCATAAGCTCAACTCTCAGAAGTGTGTATGCATGGGAGGCAGATGTCTGCTACCCACTCGTACATGCGAGTGGGAACCTAGCTACACTCTGATGAAGAAGGACTTTGGAAATCGCTCTATTCAACTCAGATACACGTGGGTTCAGGCACAACGATTCCACATGCTTTTCTCACAACCTTTCCTTGCCACTAACATGCGGAAGTTAGCAGCTCCTTCTACAGTCAAGCAGGATGCGGGAGGGTTGTGCCCTGTCTTTAGCTCTCACAGGAAGCATGCCTTGAAGCCAGCTGTCAACTAGCTGCATACTTATGGCAGGGTCAAGGTAGCAGTATTCTGAGACAGGAGGTTCCCAGTTTACCAGTCTACTGCACCAGGAGATACCCTCCAGGTCTGCATTGTTAACTTGCGTCTCAGAAGCCTCTGGCAAACGTCTCTGGTGAAGACGTGCGAAACTCACTCTGCAGGCAGTGTGGAACTGTGAGGGACTGGGGGTCAGCTCAACTCTCAGAAGTAAGATGCTTTTGGACAAGGCGTTCACCTTCCTTCTCACTTATGGAACTTAGTATGTAGCACCAGTCTACCCCAGGAATAACTGGGATATTGCTCGATTGAGCTTGGAGGCACTCGTCTTGTGTGCCGGGAGATTCCAATTACCTCTCCCAACACTTGCGTCAAGCAGGGAGCCTAGGCCTTTTGGAAGCGAAAGGTAGCGGCAGGCAGGATGTAGGGTTACAGGCCATAAGCTCAACTCTCAGAAGTGTGTACGCATGGGAGGCAGATGTCTGCTCCCCATTCTGACATGGGAGGTGGAACCTAGCTACACTCTGATTGAAGAAGGCCATTGAAAATCGCTGTATTCAACTCAGATACACAGGAGTTCAGGCCCAATGCTTACACATGCTTTTTCCACAACCTCTCTCAGCCACTAACATTAGGATGTTAGCAGCTACGCCTACAGTCAGGCAGGATGCGTGAGGGTTCTGCCTTTTCCTCAGCACTCCCAGGAAAACATGCCTAGAAGCCAGCTCTCAACAGGCAGCATTCTTATGGCATTGTGAAGGTAGCAGTTTTCTGAGTCAGGAGGTTCCAAGATTACCACTCTACTGCACCTGGAGATACCCTCCAGGTCTGCATTGTTAACTTGCGTCTCAGAAGCCTCTGGCAAACGTCTCTGGTGAAGATCTGCGAAACTCACTCTGCAGGCAGTGTGGAACTGTGAGGGACTGAGGGTGAGCTCAACTCTCAGAAGTAAGATGCTTTTGGACAAGGCGTTCAGCTACCTTCTCCTTTATGGAACTTAGTATGTAGCACCAGCCTACCACAGGAATTACTACGAAATCGCTGGATTGATCTTGGAGGCACTAGTCTTGGGTGCCGGGAGATTCCAATTACCTCTCCCAACACTTCCGTCAAACAGCGAGCCTAGGCCTTTTAGAAGCAAAGGGTACCAGCAGGCTGGATGGAGATGAACAGGCCATAAGCTCAACTCTCTGAAGTGTGTATGCATGGGAGGCAGATGTCTGCTCCCCATTCTGACATGGTAGTTGGAACCTAGCTACACTCTGATTGAAGAAGGCCATTGGAAATCGCTGTATTCAACTCAGTTACACAGGAGTTCAGGCCCAATGCTTACACATGCTTTTCCCGCAACCTCTCTCAGCCACTCACTTTAGGATGTTAGCAACCACGCCTACAGTCAGGCAGGATGCGGGAGGGTTCTGCCCTGTCCTCAGCTCTCCCAGGGAAGCATGCCTAGAAGCCAGCTCTCAACTAGCTGCATTCTTATGGCAGTGTGAAGGTAGCAGTATTCTGAGTCAGGAGGTTCCAAGATTACCACTCTACTGCACCTGGAGATACCCTCCAGGTCTGCATTGTTAACTTGCGTCTCAGAAGCCTGTGGCAAACGTCTCTGGTGAAGACCTGCGAAACTCACTCTGCAGGCAGTGTGGAACTGTGAGGGACTGGGGGTCAGCTCAACTCTCAGAAGTAAGATGTTTTTGGACAAGGCGTTCAGCTACCTTCTCACATATGGAACTTAGTATGTAGCACCAGTCTACCCCAGGAATAACTGGGATATTGCTCGATTGAGCTTGGAGGCACTCGTCTTGAGTGCCGGGAGATTCCAATTACCTCTCCCAACACTTGCGTCAAGCAGCAAGCCTAGGCCTTTTGGAAGCGAAAGTTAGCTGCAGGCACGATGTAGGGTTACAGGCCATAAGCTCAACTCTCAGAAGTGTGTATGCATGGGAGGCAGATGTCTGCTACCCACTCGACGTGGGAGTTGGAACCTAGCTACACTCCTATTGAAGAAGGATGTTGGAAATCGCTGTATTCAACTCAGATACACGGGAGTTCAGGCCCAATGCTTACACATGCTTTTCCCACAACCTATCCCAGCCACTAACATAAGGAGGTTAGCAGGTACGTCTACAGTCAGGCAGGATGCGGGAGGGTTCTGCCCTGTCCTCAGCTCTCACAGGGAAGCATGCCTAGAAGCCAGCTCTCAACTAGCTGCATTCTTATGACAGTGTGAAGGTAGCAGTATTCTGAGTAAGGAGGTTCCCAGATTACCACTCTACTGCACCTGGAGATACCCTCCAGGTCTGCATTGTTAACTTGCGTCTCAGAGGCCTCTGGCAAAAGTCTCTGGTGAAGACGTGGGAAACTCACTCTGCAGGCAGTGTGGAACTGTGAGGGACTGAGGGTGAGCTCAACTCTAAGCAGTAAGATGATTTTGGACAAGGCGTTCAGCTACCTTCTCACATATGGAACTTAGTATGTAGCACCAGTCTACCCCAGGAATTACTGGGAAATCGCTGGATTGAGCTTGGAGGCACTAGTCTTGTGTGCCGGGAGATTCCAGTTACCTCTCCCAACACTTCGGTAAAGCAGCGAGCCTAGGCCTTTTGGAAGCGAAAGTTAGCTGCAGGCAGGAGGTAGGGTTACAGGCCATAAGCTCAACTCTCAGAAGTGTGTATGCATGGGAGGCAGATGTCTGCTACCCACTCGTACATGCGAGTGGGAACCTAGCTACACTCTGATGAAGAAGGACTTTGGAAATCGCTGTATTCAACTCAGATACACGTGGGTTCAGGCACAACGATTCCACATGCTTTTCTCACAACCTTTCCTTGCCACTAACATGCGGACGTTAGCAGCTCCTTCTACAGTCAAGCAGGATGCGGGAGGGTTGTGCCCTGTCTTTAGCTCTCACAGGAAGCATGCCTTGAAGCCAGCTGTCAACTAGCTGCATACTTATGGCAGGGTCAAGGTAGCAGTATTCTGAGACAGGAGGTTCCCAGTTTACCAGTCTACTGCACCAGGAGATACCCTCCAGGTCTGCATTGTTAACTTGCGTCTCAGAAGCCTCTGGCAAACGTCTCTGGTGAAGACGTGCGAAACTCACTCTGCAGGCAGTGTGGAACTGTGAGGGACTGGGGGTCAGCTCAACTCTCAGAAGTAAGATGCTTTTGGACAAGGCGTTCACCTTCCTTCTCACTTATGGAACTTAGTATGTAGCACCAGTCTACCCCAGGAATAACTGGGATATTGCTCGATTGAGCTTGGAGGCACTCGTCTTGTGTGCCGGGAGATTCCAATTACCTCTCCCAACACTTGCGTCAAGCAGGGAGCCTAGGCCTTTTGGAAGCGAAAGGTAGCGGCAGGCAGGATGTAGGGTTACAGGCCATAAGCTCAACTCTAAGAAGTGTGTACGCATGGGAGGCAGATGTCTGCTCCCCATTCTGACATGGGAGGTGGAACCTAGCTACACTCTGTTTGAAGAAGGCCATTGAAAATCGCTGTATTCAACTCAGATACACAGGAGTTCAGGCCCAATGCTTACACATGCTTTTTCCACAACCTCTCTCAGCCACTAACATTAGGATGTTAGCAGCTACGCCTACAGTCAGGCAGGATGCGTGAGGGTTCTGCCTTTTCCTCAGCACTCCCAGGAAAGCATGCCTAGAAGCCAGCTCTCAACAGGCAGCATTCTTATGGCATTGTGAAGGTAGCAGTTTTCTGAGTCAGGAGGTTCCAAGATTACCACTCTACTGCACCTGGAGATACCCTCCAGGTCTGCATTGTTAACTTGCGTCTCAGAAGCCTCTGGCAAACGTCTCTGGTGAAGATCTGCGAAACTCACTCTGCAGGCAGTGTGGAACTGTGAGGGACTGAGGGTGAGCTCAACTCTCAGAAGTAAGATGCTTTTGGACAAGGCGTTCAGCTACCTTCTCCTTTATGGAACTTAGTATGTAGCACCAGCCTACCACAGGAATTACTACGAAATCGCTGGATTGATCTTGGAGGCACTAGTCTTGGGTGCCGGGAGATTCCAATTACCTCTCCCAACACTTCCGTCAAACAGCGAGCCTAGGCCTTTTAGAAGCAAAGGGTACCAGCAGGCTGGATGGAGATGAACAGGCCATAAGCTCAACTCTCTGAAGTGTGTATGCATGGGAGGCAGATGTCTGCTCCCCATTCTGACATGGTAGTTGGAACCTAGCTACACTCTGATTGAAGAAGGCCATTGGAAATCGCTGTATTCAACTCAGTTACACAGGAGTTCAGGCCCAATGCTTACACATGCTTTTCCCGCAACCTCTCTCAGCCACTCACTTTAGGATGTTAGCAACCACGCCTACAGTCAGGCAGGATGCGGGAGGGTTCTGCCCTGTCCTCAGCTCTCCCAGGGAAGCATGCCTAGAAGCCAGCTCTCAACTAGCTGCATTCTTATGGCAGTGTGAAGGTAGCAGTATTCTGAGTCAGGAGGTTCCAAGATTACCACTCTACTGCACCTGGAGATACCCTCCAGGTCTGCATTGTTAACTTGCGTCTCAGAAGCCTGTGGCAAACGTCTCTGGTGAAGACGTGGGAAACTCACTCTGCAGGCAGTGTGGAACTGTGAGGGACTGGGGGTCAGCTCAACTCTCAGAAGTAAGATGTTTTTGGACAAGGCGTTCAGCTACCTTCTCACATATGGAACTTAGTATGTAGCACCAGTCTACCCCAGGAATAACTGGGATATTGCTCGATTGAGCTTGGAGGCACTCGTCTTGAGTGCCGGGAGATTCCAATTACCTCTCCCAACACTTGCGTCAAGCAGCAAGCCTAGGCCTTTTGGAAGCGAAAGGTAGCGGCAGGCACGATGTAGGGTTACAGGCCATAAGCTCAACTCTCAGAAGTGTGTATGCATGGGAGGCAGATGTCTGCTACCCACTCGGACATGGGAGTTGGAACCTAGCTACACTCCTATTGAAGAAGGATGTTGGAAATCGCTGTATTCAACTCAGATACACGGGAGTTCAGGCCCAATGCTTACACATGCTTTTCCCACAACCTATCCCAGCCACTAACATAAGGAGGTTAGCAGGTACGTCTACAGTCAGGCAGGATGCGGGAGGGTTCTGCCCTGTCCTCAGCTCTCACAGGGAAGCATGCCTAGAAGCCAGCTCTCAACTAGCTGCATTCTTATGACAGTGTGAAGGTAGCAGTATTCTGAGTAAGGAGGTTCCCAGATTACCACTCTACTGCACCTGGAGATACCGTCCAGGTCTGCATTGTTAACTTGCATCTCAGAGGCCTCTGGCAAAAGTCTCTGGTGAAGACGTGGGAAACTCACTCTGCAGGCAGTGTGGAACTGTGAGGGACTGAGGGTGAGCTCAACTCTAAGCAGTAAGATGATTTTGGACAAGGCGTTCAGCTACCTTCTCACATATGGAACTTAGTATGTAGCACCATTCTACCCCAGGAATTACTGGGAAATCGCTGGATTGAGCTTGGAGGCACTAGTCTTGTGTGCCGGGAGATTCCAGTTACCTCTCCCAACACTTCGGTGAAGCAGCGAGCCTAGGCCTTTTGGAAGCGAAAGTTAGCTGCAGGCAGGAGGTAGGGTTACAGGCCATAAGCTCAACTCTCAGAACTGTGTATGCATGGGAGGCAGATGTCTGCTACCCACTCGTACATGCGAGTGGGAACCTAGCTACACTCTGATGAAGAAGGACTTTGGAAAACGCTGTATTCAACTCAGATACACGTGGGTTCAGGCACAACGATTCCACATGCTTTTCTCACAACCTTTCCTTGCCACTAACATGAGGACGTTAGCAGCTCCTTCTACAGTCAAGCAGGATGCGGGAGGGTTGTGCACTGTCTTTAGCTCTCACAGGAAGCATGCCTTGAAGCCAGCTGTCCACTAGCTGCATACTTATGGCAGGGTCAAGGTAGCAGTATTCTGAGACAGGAGGTTCCCAGATTACCAGTCTACTGCACCTGGAGATACCCTCCAGGTCTGCATTGTTAACTTGCGTCTCAGAAGCCTCTGGCAAACGTCTCTGGTGAAGACGTGCGAAACTCACTCTGCAGGCAGTGTGGAACTGTGAGGGACTGGGGGTCAGCTCAACTCTCAGAAGTAAGATGCTTTTGGACAAGGCGTTCACCTTGCTTCTCACTTATGGAACTTAGTATGTAGCACCAGTCTACCCCAGGAATAACTGGGATATTGCTCGATTGAGCTTGGAGGCACTCGTCTTGTGTGCCGGGAGATTCCAATTACCTCTCCCAACACTTGCGTCAAGCAGGGCGCCTAGGCCTTTTGGAAGCGAAAGGTAGCTGCAGGCAGGATGTAGGGTTACAGGCCATAAGCTCAACTCTCAGAAGTGTGTACGCATGGGAGGCAGATGTCTGCTCCCCATTCTGACATGGGAGGTGGAACCTAGCTACACTCTGATTGAAGAAGGCCATTGAAAATCGCTGTATTCAACTCAGATACACAGTTCAGGCCCAATGCTTACACATGCTTTTTCCACAACCTCTCTCAGCCACTAACATTAGGATGTTAGCAGCTACGCCTACAGTCAGGCAGGATGCGTGAGGGTTCTGCCTTTTCCTCAGCACTCCCAGGAAAGCATGCCTAGAAGCCAGCTCTCAACAGGCAGCATTCTTATGGCATTGTGAAGGTAGCAGTTTTCTGAGTCAGGAGGTTCCAAGATTACCACTCTACTGCACCTGGAGATACCCTCCAGGTCTGCATTGTTAACTTGCGTCTCAGAAGCCTCTGGCAAACGTCTCTGGTGAAGATCTGCGAAACTCACTCTGCAGGCAGTGTGGAACTGTGAGGGACTGAGGGTGAGCTCAACTCTCAGAAGTAAGATGCTTTTGGACAAGGCGTTCAGCTACCTTCTCCTTTATGGAACTTAGTATGTAGCACCAGCCTACCACAGGAATTACTACGAAATCGCTGGATTGATCTTGGAGGCACTAGTCTTGGGTGCCGGGAGATTCCAATTACCTCTCCCAACACTTCCGTCAAACAGCGAGCCCAGGCCTTTTAGAAGCAAAGGGTACCAGCAGGCTGGATGGAGATGAACAGGCCATAAGCTCAACTCTCTGAAGTGTGTATGCATGGGAGGCAGATGTCTGCTCCCCATTCTGACATGGTAGTTGGAACCTAGCTACACTCTGATTGAAGAAGGCCATTGGAAATCGCTGTATTCAACTCAGTTACACAGGAGTTCAGGCCCAATGCTTACACATGCTTTTCCCGCAACCTCTCTCAGCCACTCACTTTAGGATGTTAGCAACCACGCCTACAGTCAGGCAGGATGCGGGAGGGTTCTGCCCTGTCCTCAGCTCTCCCAGGGAAGCATGCCTAGAAGCCAGCTCTCAACTAGCTGCATTCTTATGGCAGTGTGAAGGTAGCAGTATTCTGAGTCAGGAGGTTCCAAGATTACCACTCTACTGCACCTGGAGATACCCTCCAGGTCTGCATTGTTAACTTGCGTCTCAGAAGCCTGTGGCAAACGTCTCTGGTGAAGACCTGCGAAACTCACTCTGCAGGCAGTGTGGAACTGTGAGGGACTGGGGGTCAGCTCAACTCTCAGAAGTAAGATGTTTTTGGACAAGGCGTTCAGCTACCTTCTCACATATGGAACTTAGTATGTAGCACCAGTCTACCCCAGGAATAACTGGGATATTGCTCGATTGAGCTTGGAGGCACTCGTCTTGAGTGCCGGGAGATTCCAATTACCTCTCCCAACACTTGCGTCAAGCAGCAAGCCTAGGCCTTTTGGAAGCGAAAGGTAGCGGCAGGCACGATGTAGGGTTACAGGCCATAAGCTCAACTCTCAGAAGTGTGTATGCATGGGAGGCAGATGTCTGCTACCCACTCGGACATGGGAGTTGGAACCTAGCTACACTCCTATTGAAGAAGGATGTTGGAAATCGCTGTATTCAACTCAGATACACGGGAGTTCAGGCCCAATGCTTACACATGCTTTTCCCACAACCTATCCCAGCCACTAACATAAGGAGGTTAGCAGGTACGTCTACAGTCAGGCAGGATGCGGGAGGGTTCTGCCCTGTCCTCAGCTCTCACAGGGAAGCATGCCTAGAAGCCAGCTCTCAACTAGCTGCATTCTTATGACAGTGTGAAGGTAGCAGTATTCTGAGTAAGGAGGTTCCCAGATTACCACTCTACTGCACCTGGAGATACCGTCCAGGTCTGCATTGTTAACTTGCGTCTCAGAGGCCTCTGGCAAAAGTCTCTGGTGAAGACGTGGGAAACTCACTCTGCAGGCAGTGTGGAACTGTGAGGGACTGAGGGTGAGCTCAACTCTAAGCAGTAAGATGATTTTGGACAAGGCGTTCAGCTACCTTCTCACATATGGAACTTAGTATGTAGCACCAGTCTACCCCAGGAATTACTGGGAAATCGCTGGATTGAGCTTGGAGGCACTAGTCTTGTGTGCCGGGAGATTCCAGTTACCTCTCCCAACACTTCGGTGAAGCAGCGAGCCTAGGCCTTTTGGAAGCGAAAGTTAGCTGCAGGCAGGAGGTAGGGTTACAGGCCATAAGCTCAACTCTCAGAAGTGTGTATGCATGGGAGGCAGATGTCTGCTACCCACTCGTACATGCGAGTGGGAACCTAGCTACACTCTGATGAAGAAGGACTTTGGAAATCGCTGTATTCAACTCAGATACACGTGGGTTCAGGCACAACGATTCCACATGCTTTTCTCACAACCTTTCCTTGCCACTAACATGAGGACGTTAGCAGCTCCTTCTACAGTCAAGCAGGATGCGGGAGGGTTGTGCCCTGTCTTTAGCTCTCACAAGAAGCATGCCTTGAAGCCAGCTGTCAACTAGCTGCATACTTATGGCAGGGTCAAGGTAGCAGTATTCTGAGACAGGAGGTTCCCAGATTACCAGTCTACTGCACCTGGAGATACCCTCCAGGTCTGCATTGTTAACTTGCGTCTCAGAAGCCTCTGGCAATCGTCTCTGGTGAAGACGTGCGAAACTCACTCTGCAGGCAGTGTGGAACTGTGAGGGACTGGGGGTCAGCTCAACTCTCAGAAGTAAGATGCTTTTGGACAAGGCGTTCACCTTCCTTCTCACTTATGGAACTTAGTATGTAGCACCAGTCTACCCCAGGAATAACTGGGATATTGCTCGATTGAGCTTGGAGGCACTCGTCTTGTGTGCCGGGAGATTCCAATTACCTCTCCCAACACTTGCGTCAAGCAGGGAGCCTAGCCCTTTTGGAAGCGAAAGGTAGCGGCAGGCAGGAGGTAGGGTTACAGGCCATAAGCTCAACTCTCAGAAGTGTGTACGCATGGGAGGCAGATGTCTGCTCCCCATTCTGACATGGGAGGTGGAACCTAGCTACACTCTGATTGAAGAAGGCCATTGAAAATCGCTGTATTCAACTCAGATATACAGGAGTTCAGGCCCAATGCTTACACATGCTTTTTCCACAACCTCTCTCAGCCACTAACATTAGGATGTTAGCAGCTACGCCTACAGTCAGGCAGGATGCGTGAGGGTTCTGCCTTTTCCTCAGCACTCCCAGGAAAGCATGCCTAGAAGCCAGCTCTCAACAGGCAGCATTCTTATGGCATTGTGAAGGTAGCAGTTTTCTGAGTCAGGAGGTTCCAAGATTACCACTCTACTGCACCTGGAGATACCCTCCAGGTCTGCATTGTTAACTTGCGTCTCAGAAGCCTCTGGCAAACGTCTCTGGTGAAGATCTGCGAAACTCACTCTGCAGGCAGTGTGGAACTGTGAGGGACTGAGGATGAGCTCAACTCTCAGAAGTAAGATGCTTTTGGACAAGGCGTTCAGCTACCTTCTCCTTTATGGAACTTAGTATGTAGCACCAGCCTACCACAGGAATTACTACGAAATCGCTGGATTGATCTTGGAGGCACTAGTCTTGGGTGCCGGGAGATTCCAATTACCTCTCCCAACACTTCCGTCAAACAGCGAGCCTAGGCCTTTTAGAAGCAAAGGGTACCAGCAGGCTGGATGGAGATGAACAGGCCATAAGCTCAACTCTCTGAAGTGTGTATGCATGGGAGGCAGATGTCTGCTCCCCATTCTGACATGGTAGTTGGAACCTAGCTACACTCTGATTGAAGAAGGCCATTGGAAATCGCTGTATTCAACTCAGTTACACAGGAGTTCAGGCCCAATGCTTACACATGCTTTTCCCGCAACCTCTCTCAGCCACTCACTTTAGGATGTTAGCAACCACGCCTACAGTCAGGCAGGATGCGGGAGGGTTCTGCCCTGTCCTCAGCTCTCCCAGGGAAGCATGCCTAGAAGCCAGCTCTCAACTAGCTGCATTCTTATGGCAGTGTGAAGGTAGCAGTATTCTGAGTCAGGAGGTTCCAAGATTACCACTCTACTGCACCTGGAGATACCCTCCAGGTCTGCATTGTTAACTTGCGTCTCAGAGGCCTCTGGCAAAAGTCTCTGGTGAAGACGTGGGAAACTCACTCTGCAGGCAGTGTGGAACTGTGAGGGACTGAGGGTGAGCTCAACTCTCAGCAATAAGATGATTTTGGACAAGGCGTTCAGCTACCTTCTCACATATGGAACTTAGTATGTAGCACCAGTCTACCCCAGGAATTACTGGGAAATCGCTGGATTGAGCTTGGAGGCACTAGTCTTGTGTGCCGGGAGATTCCAGTTACCTCTCCCAACACTTCGGTGAAGCAGCGAGCCTAGGCCTTTTGGAAGCGAAAGTTAGCTGCAGGCAGGAGGTAGGGTTACAGGCCATAAGCTCAACTCTCAGAAGTGTGTATGCATGGGAGGCAGATGTCTGCTACCCACTCGTACATGCGAGTGGGAACCTAGCTACACTCTGATGAAGAAGGACTTTGGAAATCGCTGTATTCAACTCAGATACACGTGGGTTCAGGCACAACGATTCCACATGCTTTTCTCACAACCTTTCCTTGCCACTAACATGAGGACGTTAGCAGCTCCTTCTACAGTCAAGCAGGATGCGGGAGGGTTGTGCCCTGTCTTTAGCTCTCACAAGAAGCATGCCTTGAAGCCAGCTGTCAACTAGCTGCATACTTATGGCAGGGTCAAGGTAGCAGTATTCTGAGACAGGAGGTTCCCAGATTACCAGTCTACTGCACCTGGAGATACCCTCCAGGTCTGCATTGTTAACTTGCGTCTCAGAAGCCTCTGGCAATCGTCTCTGGTGAAGACGTGCGAAACTCACTCTGCAGGCAGTGTGGAACTGTGAGGGACTGGGGGTCAGCTCAACTCTCAGAAGTAAGATGCTTTTGGACAAGGCGTTCACCTTCCTTCTCACTTATGGAACTTAGTATGTAGCACCAGTCTACCCCAGGAATAACTGGGATATTGCTCGATTGAGCTTGGAGGCACTCGTCTTGTGTGCCGGGAGATTCCAATTACCTCTCCCAACACTTGCGTCAAGCAGGGAGCCTAGCCCTTTTGGAAGCGAAAGGTAGCGGCAGGCAGGAGGTAGGGTTACAGGCCATAAGCTCAACTCTCAGAAGTGTGTACGCATGGGAGGCAGATGTCTGCTCCCCATTCTGACATGGGAGGTGGAACCTAGCTACACTCTGATTGAAGAAGGCCATTGAAAATCGCTGTATTCAACTCAGATATACAGGAGTTCAGGCCCAATGCTTACACATGCTTTTTCCACAACCTCTCTCAGCCACTAACATTAGGATGTTAGCAGCTACGCCTACAGTCAGGCAGGATGCGTGAGGGTTCTGCCTTTTCCTCAGCACTCCCAGGAAAGCATGCCTAGAAGCCAGCTCTCAACAGGCAGCATTCTTATGGCATTGTGAAGGTAGCAGTTTTCTGAGTCAGGAGGTTCCAAGATTACCACTCTACTGCACCTGGAGATACCCTCCAGGTCTGCATTGTTAACTTGCGTCTCAGAAGCCTCTGGCAAACGTCTCTGGTGAAGATCTGCGAAACTCACTCTGCAGGCAGTGTGGAACTGTGAGGGACTGAGGATGAGCTCAACTCTCAGAAGTAAGATGCTTTTGGACAAGGCGTTCAGCTACCTTCTCCTTTATGGAACTTAGTATGTAGCACCAGCCTACCACAGGAATTACTACGAAATCGCTGGATTGATCTTGGAGGCACTAGTCTTGGGTGCCGGGAGATTCCAATTACCTCTCCCAACACTTCCGTCAAACAGCGAGCCTAGGCCTTTTAGAAGCAAAGGGTACCAGCAGGCTGGATGGAGATGAACAGGCCATAAGCTCAACTCTCTGAAGTGTGTATGCATGGGAGGCAGATGTCTGCTCCCCATTCTGACATGGTAGTTGGAACCTAGCTACACTCTGATTGAAGAAGGCCATTGGAAATCGCTGTATTCAACTCAGTTACACAGGAGTTCAGGCCCAATGCTTACACATGCTTTTCCCGCAACCTCTCTCAGCCACTCACTTTAGGATGTTAGCAACCACGCCTACAGTCAGGCAGGATGCGGGAGGGTTCTGCCCTGTCCTCAGCTCTCCCAGGGAAGCATGCCTAGAAGCCAGCTCTCAACTAGCTGCATTCTTATGGCAGTGTGAAGGTAGCAGTATTCTGAGTCAGGAGGTTCCAAGATTACCACTCTACTGCACCTGGAGATACCCTCCAGGTCTGCATTGTTAACTTGCGTCTCAGAGGCCTCTGGCAAAAGTCTCTGGTGAAGACGTGGGAAACTCACTCTGCAGGCAGTGTGGAACTGTGAGGGACTGAGGGTGAGCTCAACTCTCAGCAATAAGATGATTTTGGACAAGGCGTTCAGCTACCTTCTCACATATGGAACTTAGTATGTAGCACCAGTCTACCCCAGGAATTACTGGGAAATCGCTGGATTGAGCTTGGAGGCACTAGTCTTGTGTGCCAGGAGATTCCAGTTACCTCTCCCAACACTTCGGTGAAGCAGCGAGCCTAGGCCTTTTGGAAGCGAAAGTTAGCTGCAGGCAGGAGGTAGGGTTACAGGCCATAAGCTCAACTCTCAGAACTGTGTATGCATGGGAGGCAGATGTCTGCTACCCACTCGTACATGCGAGTGGGAACCTAGCTACACTCTGATGAAGAAGGACTTTGGAAAACGCTGTATTCAACTCAGATACACGTGGGTTCAGGCACAACGGTTCCACATGCTTTTCTCACAACCTTTCCTTGCCACTAACATGAGGACGTTAGCAGCTCCTTCTACAGTCAAGCAGGATGCGGGAGGGTTGTGCCCTGTCTTTAGCTCTCACAGGAAGCATGCCTTGAAGCCAGCTGTCAACTAGCTGCATACTTATGGCAGGGTCAAGGTAGCAGTATTCTGAGACAGGAGGTTCCCAGATTACCAGTCTACTGCACCTGGAGATACCCTCCAGGTCTGCATTGTTAACTTGCGTCTCAGAAGCCTCTGGCAAACGTCTCTGGTGAAGACGTGCGAAACTCACTCTGCAGGCAGTGTGGAACTGTGAGGGACTGGGGGTCAGCTCAACTCTCAGAAGTAAGATGCTTTTGGACAAGGCGTTCACCTTCCTTCTCACTTATGGAACTTAGTATGTAGCACCAGTCTACCCCAGGAATAACTGGGATATTGCTCGATTGAGCTTGGAGGCACTCGTCTTGTGTGCCGGGAGATTCCAATTACCTCTCCCAACACTTGCGTCAAGCAGGGCGCCTAGGCCTTTTGGAAGCGAAAGGTAGCTGCAGGCAGGATGTAGGGTTACAGGCCATAAGCTCAACTCTCAGAAGTGTGTACGCATGGGAGGCAGATGTCTGCTCCCCATTCTGACATGGGAGGTGGAACCTAGCTACACTCTGATTGAAGAAGGCCATTGAAAATCGCTGTATTCAACTCAGATACACAGTTCAGGCCCAATGCTTACACATGCTTTTTCCACAACCTCTCTCAGCCACTAACATTAGGATGTTAGCAGCTACGCCTACAGTCAGGCAGGATGCGTGAGGGTTCTGCCTTTTCCTCAGCACTCCCAGGAAAGCATGCCTAGAAGCCAGCTCTCAACAGGCAGCATTCTTATGGCATTGTGAAGGTAGCAGTTTTCTGAGTCAGGAGGTTCCAAGATTACCACTCTACTGCACCTGGAGATACCCTCCAGGTCTGCATTGTTAACTTGCGTCTCAGAAGCCTCTGGCAAACGTCTCTGGTGAAGATCTGCGAAACTCACTCTGCAGGCAGTGTGGAACTGTGAGGGACTGAGGGTGAGCTCAACTCTCAGAAGTAAGATGCTTTTGGACAAGGCGTTCAGCTACCTTCTCCTTTATGGAACTTAGTATGTAGCACCAGCCTACCACAGGAATTACTACGAAATCGCTGGATTGATCTTGGAGGCACTAGTCTTGGGTGCCGGGAGATTCCAATTACCTCTCCCAACACTTCCGTCAAACAGCGAGCCCAGGCCTTTTAGAAGCAAAGGGTACCAGCAGGCTGGATGGAGATGAACAGGCCATAAGCTCAACTCTCTGAAGTGTGTATGCATGGGAGGCAGATGTCTGCTCCCCATTCTGACATGGTAGTTGGAACCTAGCTACACTCTGATTGAAGAAGGCCATTGGAAATCGCTGTATTCAACTCAGTTACACAGGAGTTCAGGCCCAATGCTTACACATGCTTTTCCCGCAACCTCTCTCAGCCACTCACTTTAGGATGTTAGCAACCACGCCTACAGTCAGGCAGGATGCGGGAGGGTTCTGCCCTGTCCTCAGCTCTCCCAGGGAAGCATGCCTAGAAGCCAGCTCTCAACTAGCTGCATTCTTATGGCAGTGTGAAGGTAGCAGTATTCAGAGTCAGGAGGTTCCAAGATTACCACTCTACTGCACCTGGAGATACCCTCCAGGTCTGCATTGTTAACTTGCGTCTCAGAAGCCTGTGGCAAACGTCTCTGGTGAAGACCTGCGAAACTCACTCTGCAGGCAGTGTGGAACTGTGAGGGACTGGGGGTCAGCTCAACTCTCAGAAGTAAGATGTTTTTGGACAAGGCGTTCAGCTACCTTCTCACATATGGAACTTAGTATGTAGCACCAGTCTACCCCAGGAATAACTGGGATATTGCTCGATTGAGCTTGGAGGCACTCGTCTTGAGTGCCGGGAGATTCCAATTACCTCTCCCAACACTTGCGTCAAGCAGCAAGCCTAGGCCTTTTGGAAGCGAAAGTTAGCTGCAGGCACGATGTAGGGTTACAGGCCATAAGCTCAACTCTCAGAAGTGTGTATGCATGGGAGGCAGATGTCTGCTACCCACTCGGACATGGGAGTTAGAACCTAGCTACACTCCTATTGAAGAAGGATGTTGGAAATCGCTGTATTCAACTCAGATACACGGGAGTTCAGGCCCAATGCTTACACATGCTTTTCCCACAACCTATCCCAGCCACTAACATAAGGAGGTTAGCAGGTACGTCTACAGTCAGGCAGGATGCGGGAGGGTTCTGCCCTGTCCTCAGCTCTCACAGGGAAGCATGCCTAGAAGCCAGCTCTCAACTAGCTGCATTCTTATGACAGTGTGAAGGTAGCAGTATTCTGAGTAAGGAGGTTCCCAGATTACCACTCTACTGCACCTGGAGATACCGTCCAGGTCTGCATTGTTAACTTGCGTCTCAGAGGCCTCTGGCAAAAGTCTCTGGTGAAGACGAGGGAAACTCACTCTGCAGGCAGTGTGGAACTGTGAGGGACTGAGGGTGAGCTCAACTCTAAGCAGTAAGATGATTTTGGACAAGGCGTTCAGCTACCTTCTCACATATGGAACTTAGTATGTAGCACCAGTCTACCCCAGGAATTACTGGGAAATCGCTGGATTGAGCTTGGAGGCACTAGTCTTGTGTGCCGGGAGATTCCAGTTACCTCTCCCAACACTTCGGTGAAGCAGCGAGCCTAGGCCTTTTGGAAGCGAAAGTTAGCTGCAGGCAGGAGGTAGGGTTACAGGCCATAAGCTCAACTCTCAGAAGTGTGTATGCATGGGAGGCAGATGTCTGCTACCCACTCGTACATGCGAGTGGGAACCCAGCTACACTCTGATGAAGAAGGAATTTGGAAATCGCTGTATTCAACTCAGATACACGTGGGTTCAGGCACAACGATTCCACATGCTTTTCTCACAACCTTTCCTTGCCACTAACATGAGGACGTTAGCAGCTCCTTCTACAGTCAAGCAGGATGCGGGAGGGTTGTGCCCTGTCTTTAGCTCTCACAGGAAGCATGCCTTGAAGCCAGCTGTCAACTAGCTGCATACTTATGGCAGGGTCAAGGTAGCAGTATTCTGAGACAGGAGGTTCCCAGATTACCAGTCTACTGCACCTGGAGATACCCTCCAGGTCTGCATTGTTAACTTGCGTCTCAGAAGCCTCTGGCAAACGTCTCTGGTGAAGACGTGCGAAACTCACTCTGCAGGCAGTGTGGAACTGTGAGGGACTGGGGGTCAGCTCAACTCTCAGAAGTAAGATGCTTTTGGACAAGGCGTTCACCTTCCTTCTCACTTATGGAACTTAGTATGTAGCACCAGTCTACCCCAGGAATAACTGGGATATTGCTCGATTGAGCTTGGAGGCACTCGTCTTGTGTGCCGGGAGATTCCAATTACCTCTCCCAACACTTGCGTCAAGCAGGGAGCCTAGGCCTTTTGGAAGCGAAAGGTAGCGGCAGGCAGGAGGTAGGGTTACAGGCCATAAGCTCAACTCTCAGAAGTGTGTACGCGTGGGAGGCAGATGTCTGCTCCCCATTCTGACATGGGAGGTGGAACCTAGCTACACTCTGATTGAAGAAGGCCATTGAAAATCGCTGTATTCAACTCAGATATACAGGAGTTCAGGCCCAATGCTTACACATGCTTTTTCCACAACCTCTCTCAGCCACTAACATTAGGATGTTAGCAGCTACGCCTATAGTCAGGCAGGATGCGTGAGGGTTCTGCCTTTTCCTCAGCACTCCCAGGAAAGCATGCCTAGAAGCCAGCTCTCAACAGGCAGCATTCTTATGGCATTGTGAAGGTAGCAGTTTTCTGAGTCAGGAGGTTCCAAGATTACCACTCTACTGCACCTGGAGATACCCTCCAGGTCTGCATTGTTAACTTGCGTCTCAGAAGCCTCTGGCAAACGTCTCTGGTGAAGATCTGCGAAACTCACTCTGCAGGCAGTGTGGAACTGTGAGGGACTGAGGGTGAGCTCAACTCTCAGAAGTAAGATGCTTTTGGACAAGGCGTTCAGCTACCTTCTCCTTTATGGAACTTAGTATGTAGCACCAGCCTACCACAGGAATTACTACGAAATCGCTGGATTGATCTTGGAGGCACTAGTCTTGGGTGCCGGGAGATTCCAATTACCTCTCCCAACACTTCCGTCAAACAGCGAGCCTAGGCCTTTTAGAAGCAAAGGGTACCAGCAGGCTGGATGGAGATGAACAGGCCATAAGCTCAACTCTCTGAAGTGTGTATGCATGGGAGGCAGATGTCTGCTCCCCATTCTGACATGGTAGTTGGAACCTAGCTACACTCTGATTGAAGAAGGCCATTGGAAATCGCTGTATTCAACTCAGTTACACAGGAGTTCAGGCCCAATGCTTACACATGCTTTTCCTGCAACCTCTCTCAGCCACTCACTTTAGGATGTTAGCAACCACGCCTACAGTCAGGCAGGATGCGGGAGGGTTCTGCCCTGTCCTCAGCTCTCCCAGGGAAGCATGCCTAGAAGCCAGCTCTCAACTAGCTGCATTCTTATGGCAGTGTGAAGGTAGCAGTATTCTGAGTCAGGAGGTTCCAAGATTACCACTCTACTGCACCTGGAGATACCCTCCAGGTCTGCATTGTTAACTTGCGTCTCAGAGGCCTCTGGCAAAAGTCTCTGGTGAAGACGTGGGAAACTCACTCTGCAGGCAGTGTGGAACTGTGAGGGACTGAGGGTGAGCTCAACTCTCAGCAATAAGATGATTTTGGACAAGGCGTTCAGCTACCTTCTCACATATGGAACTTAGTATGTAGCACCAGTCTACCCCAGGAATTACTGGGAAATCGCTGGATTGAGCTTGGAGGCACTAGTCTTGTGTGCCAGGAGATTCCAGTTACCTCTCCCAACACTTCGGTGAAGCAGCGAGCCTAGGCCTTTTGGAAGCGAAAGTTAGCTGCAGGCAGGAGGTAGGGTTACAGGCCATAAGCTCAACTCTCAGAACTGTGTATGCATGGGAGGCAGATGTCTGCTACCCACTCGTACATGCGAGTGGGAACCTAGCTACACTCTGATGAAGAAGGACTTTGGAAAACGCTGTATTCAACCCAGATACACGTGGGTTCAGGCACAACGATTCCACATGCTTTTCTCACAACCTTTCCTTGCCACTAACATGCGGACGTTAGCAGCTCCTTCTACAGTCAAGCAGGATGCGGGAGGGTTGTGCCCTGTCTTTAGCTCTCACAGGAAGCATGCCTTGAAGCCAGCTGTCAACTAGCTGCATACTTACGGCAGGGTCAAGGTAGCAGTATTCTGAGACAGGAGGTTCCCAGATTACCAGTCTACTGCGCCTGGAGATACCCTCCAGGTCTGCATTGTTAACTTGCGTCTCAGAAGCCTCTGGCAAACGTCTCTGGTGAAGACGTGCGAAACTCACTCTGCAGGCAGTGTGGAACTGTGAGGGACTGGGGGTCAGCTCAACTCTCAGAAGTAAGATGCTTTTGGACAAGGCGTTCACCTTCCTTCTCACTTATGGAACTTAGTATGTAGCACCAGTCTACCCCAGGAATAACTGGGATATTGCTCGATTGAGCTTGGAGGCACTCGTCTTGTGTGCCGGGAGATTCCAATTACCTCTCCCAACACTTGCGTCAAGCAGGGAGCCTAGGCCTTTTGGAAGCGAAAGGTAGCGGCAGGCAGGATGTAGGGTTACAGGCCATAAGCTCAACTCTCAGAAGTGTGTACGCATGGGAGGCAGATGTCTGCTCCCCATTCTGACATGGGAGGTGGAACCTAGCTACACTCTGATTGAAGAAGGCCATTGAAAATCGCTGTATTCAACTCAGATACACAGGAGTTCAGGCCCAATGCTTACACATGCTTTTTCCACAACCTCTCTCAGCCACTAACATTAGGATGTTAGCAGCTACGCCTACAGTCAGGCAGGATGCGTGAGGGTTCTGCCTTTTCCTCAGCACTCCCAGGAAAGCATGCCTAGAAGCCAGCTCTCAACAGGCAGCATTCTTATGGCATTGTGAAGGTAGCAGTTTTCTGAGTCAGGAGGTTCCAAGATTACCACTCTACTGCACCTGGAGATACCCTCCAGGTCTGCATTGTTAACTTGCGTCTCAGAAGCCTCTGGCAAACGTCTCTGGTGAAGATCTGCGAAACTCACTCTGCAGGCAGTGTGGAACTGTGAGGGACTGAGGGTGAGCTCAACTCTCAGAAGTAAGATGCTTTTGGACAAGGCGTTCAGCTACCTTCTCCTTTATGGAACTTAGTATGTAGCACCAGCCTACCACAGGAATTACTACGAAATCGCTGGATTGATCTTGGAGGCACTAGTCTTGGGTGCCGGGAGATTCCAATTACCTCTCCCAACACTTCCGTCAAACAGCGAGCCTAGGCCTTTTAGAAGCAAAGGGTACCAGCAGGCTGGATGGAGATGAACAGGCCATAAGCTCAACTCTCTGAAGTGTGTATGCATGGGAGGCAGATGTCTGCTCCCCATTCTGACATGGTAGTTGGAACCTAGCTACACTCTGATTGAAGAAGGCCATTGGAAATCGCTGTATTCAACTCAGTTACACAGGAGTTCAGGCCCAATGCTTACACATGCTTTTCCCGCAACCTCTCTCAGCCACTCACTTTAGGATGTTAGCAACCACGCCTACAGTCAGGCAGGATGCGGGAGGGTTCTGCCCTGTCCTCAGCTCTCCCAGGGAAGCATGCCTAGAAGCCAGCTCTCAACTAGCTGCATTCTTATGGCAGTGTGAAGGTAGCAGTATTCTGAGTCAGGAGGTTCCAAGATTACCACTCTACTGCACCTGGAGATACCCTCCAGGTCTGCATTGTTAACTTGCGTCTCAGAAGCCTGTGGCAAACGTCTCTGGTGAAGACGTGGGAAACTCACTCTGCAGGCAGTGTGGAACTGTGAGGGACTGGGGGTCAGCTCAACTCTCAGAAGTAAGATGTTTTTGGACAAGGCGTTCAGCTACCTTCTCACATATGGAACTTAGTATGTAGCACCAGTCTACCCCAGGAATAACTGGGATATTGCTCGATTGAGCTTGGAGGCACTCGTCTTGAGTGCCGGGAGATTCCAATTACCTCTCCCAACACTTGCGTCAAGCAGCAAGCCTAGGCCTTTTGGAAGCGAAAGGTAGCGGCAGGCACGATGTAGGGTTACAGGCCATAAGCTCAAGTCTCAGAAGTGTGTATGCATGGGAGGCAGATGTCTGCTACCCACTCGGACATGGGAGTTGGAACCTAGCTACACTCCTATTGAAGAAGGATGTTGGAAATCGCTGTATTCAACTCAGATACACGGGAGTTCAGGCCCAATGCTTACACATGCTTTTCCCACAACCTATCCCAGCCACTAACATAAGGAGGTTAGCAGGTACGTCTACAGTCAGGCAGGATGCGGGAGGGTTCTGCCCTGTCCTCAGCTCTCACAGGGAAGCATGCCTAGAAGCCAGCTCTCAACTAGCTGCATTCTTATGACAGTGTGAAGGTAGCAGTATTCTGAGTAAGGAGGTTCCCAGATTACCACTCTACTGCACCTGGAGATACCGTCCAGGTCTGCATTGTTAACTTGCGTCTCAGAGGCCTCTGGCAAAAGTCTCTGGTGAAGACATGGGAATCTCACTCTGCAGACAGTGTGGAACTGTGAGGGACTGAGGGTGAGCTCAACTCTAAGCAGTAAGATGATTTTGGACAAGGCGTTCAGCTACCTTCTCACATATGGAACTTAGTATGTAGCACCAGTCTACCCCAGGAATTACTGGGAAATCGCTGGATTGAGCTTGGAGGCACTAGTCTTGTGTGAAGGGAGATTCCAGTTACCTCTCCCAACACTTCGGTGAAGCAGCGAGCCTAGGCCTTTTGGAAGCGAAAGTTAGCTGCAGGCAGGAGGTAGGGTTACAGGCCATAAGCTCAACTCTCAGAACTGTGTATGCATGGGAGGCAGATGTCTGCTACCCACTCGTACATGCGAGTGGGAACCTAGCTACACTCTGATGAAGAAGGACTTTGGAAATCGCTGTATTCAACTCAGATACACGTGGGTTCAGGCACAACGATTCCACATGCTTTTCTCACAACCTTTCCTTGCCACTAACATGAGGACGTTAGCAGCTCCTTCTACAGTCAAGCAGGATGCGGGAGGGTTGTGCCCTGTCTTTAGCACTCACAGGAAGCATGCCTTGAAGCCAGCTGTCAACTAGCTGCATACTTATGGCAGGGTCAAGGTAGCAGCATTCTGAGACAGGAGGTTCCCAGATTACCAGTCTACTGCACCTGGAGATACCCTCCAGGTCTGCATTGTTAACTTGCGTCTCAGAAGCCTCTGGCAAACGTCTCTGGTGAAGACGTGCGAAACTCACTCTGCAGGCAGTGTGGAACTGTGAGGGACTGGGGGTCAGCTCAACTCTCAGAAGTAAGATGTTTTTGGACAAGGCGTTCAGCTACCTTCTCACATATGGAACTTAGTATGTAGCACCAGTCTACCCCAGGAATAAGTGGGATGTTGCTCGATTGAGCTTGGAGGCACTCGTCTTGAGTGCCGGGAGATTCCAATTACCTCTCCCAACACTTCCGTCAAACAGCGAGCCTAGGCCTTTTAGAAGCAAAGGGTACCAGCAGGCTGGATGGAGATGAACAGGCCATAAGCTCAACTCTCTGAAGTGTGTACGCATGGGAGGCAGATGTCTGCTCCCCATTCTGACATGGGAGGTGGAACCTAGCTACACTCTGATTGAAGAAGGCCATTGAAAATCGCTGTATTCAACTCAGATACACAGTTCAGGCCCAATGCTTACACATGCTTTTTCCACAACCTCTCTCAGCCACTAACATTAGGATGTTAGCAGCTACGCCTACAGTCAGGCAGGATGCGTGAGGGTTCTGCCTTTTCCTCAGCACTCCCAGGAAAGCATGCCTAGAAGCCAGCTCTCAACAGGCAGCATTCTTATGGCATTGTGAAGGTAGCAGTTTTCTGAGTCAGGAGGTTCCAAGATTACCACTCTACTGCACCTGGAGATACCCTCCAGGTCTGCATTGTTAACTTGCGTCTCAGAAGCCTCTGGCAAACGTCTCTGGTGAAGATCTGCGAAACTCACTCTGCAGGCAGTGTGGAACTGTGAGGGACTGAGGGTGAGCTCAACTCTCAGAAGTAAGATGCTTTTGGACAAGGCGTTCAGCTACCTTCTCCTTTATGGAACTTAGTATGTAGCACCAGCCTACCACAGGAATTACTACGAAATCGCTGGATTGATCTTGGAGGCACTAGTCTTGGGTGCCGGGAGATTCCAATTACCTCTCCCAACACTTCCGTCAAACAGCGAGCCTAGGCCTTTTAGAAGCAAAGGGTACCAGCAGGCTGGATGGAGATGAACAGGCCATAAGCTCAACTCTCTGAAGTGTGTATGCATGGGAGGCAGATGTCTGCTCCCCATTCTGACATGGTAGTTGGAACCTAGCTACACTCTGATTGAAGAAGGCCATTGGAAATCCCTGTATTCAACTCAGTTACACAGGAGTTCAGGCCCAATGCTTACACATGCTTTTCCCGCAACCTCTCTCAGCCACTCACTTTAGGATGTTAGCAACCACTCCTACAGTCAGGCAGGATGCGGGAGGGTTCTGCCCTGTCCTCAGCTCTCCCAGGGAAGCATGCCTAGAAGCCAGCTCTCAACTAGCTGCATTCTTATGGCAGTGTGAAGGTAGCAGTATTCTGAGTCAGGAGGTTCCAAGATTACCACTCTACTGCACCTGGAGATACCCTCCAGGTCTGCATTGTTAACTTGCGTCTCAGAGGCCTCTGGCAAAAGTCTCTGGTGAAGACGTGGGAAACTCACTCTGCAGGCAGTGTGGAACTGTGAGGGACTGGGGGTCAGCTCAACTCTCAGAAGTAAGATGTTTTTGGACAAGGCGTTCAGCTACCTTCTCACATATGGAACTTAGTATGTAGCACCAGTCTACCCCAGGAATAACTGGGATGTTGCTCGATTGAGCTTGGAGGCACTCGTCTTGAGTGCCGGGAGATTCCAATTACCTCTCCCAACACTTGCGTCAAGCAGCAAGCCTAGGCCTTTTGGAAGCGAAAGGTAGCGGCAGGCACGATGTAGGGTTACAGGCCATAAGCTCAACTCTCAGAAGTGTGTATGCATGGGAGGCAGATGTCTGCTACCCACTCGGACATGGGAGTTGGAACCTAGCTACACTCCTATTGAAGAAGGATGTTGGAAATCGCTGTATTCCACTCAGATACACGGGAGTTCAGGCCCAATGCTTACACATGCTTTTCCCACAACCTATCCCAGCCACTAACATAAGGAGGTTAGCAGGTACGTCTACAGTCAGGCAGGATGCGGGAGGGTTCTGCCCTGTCCTCAGCTCTCACAGGGAAGCATGCCTAGAAGCCAGCTCTCAACTAGCTGCATTCTTATGACAGTGTGAAGGTAGCAGTATTCTGAGTAAGGAGGTTCCCAGATTACCACTCTACTGCACCTGGAGATACCGTCCAGGTCTGCATTGTTAACTTGCGTCTCAGAGGCCTCTGGCAAAAGTCTCTGGTGAAGACGTGGGAAACTCACTCTGCAGGCAGTGTGGAACTGTGAGGGACTGAGGGTGAGCTCAACTCTAAGCAGTAAGATGATTTTGGACAAGGCGTTCAGCTACCTTCTCACATATGGAACTTAGTATGTAGCACCAGTCTACCCCAGGAATTACTGGGAAATCGCTGGATTGAGCTTGGAGGCACTAGTCTTGTGTGCCGGCAGATTCCAGTTACCTCTCCCAACACTTCGGTGAAGCAGCGAGCCTAGGCCTTTTGGAAGCGAAAGTTAGCTGCAGGCAGGAGGTAGGGTTACAGGCCATAAGCTCAACTCTCAGAACTGTGTATGCATGGGAGGCAGATGTCTGCTACCCACTCGTACATGCGAGTGGGAACCTAGCTACACTCTGATGAAGAAGGACTTTGGAAATCGCTGTATTCAACTCAGATACACGTGGGTTCAGGCACAACGATTCCACATGCTTTTCTCACAACCTTTCCTTGCCACTAACATGAGGACGTTAGCAGCTCCTTCTACAGTCAAGCAGGATGCGGGAGGGTTGTGCCCTGTCTTTAGCTCTCACAGGAAGCAAGCCTTGAAGCCAGCTGTCAACTAGCTGCATACTTATGGCAGGGTCAAGGTAGCAGTATTCTGAGACAGGAGGTTCCCAGATTACCAGTCTACTGCACGTGGAGATACCCTCCAGGTCTGCATTGTTAACTTGCGTCTCAGAAGCCTCTGGCAAACGTCTCTGGTGAAGACGTGCGAAACTCACTCTGCAGGCAGTGTGGAACTGTGAGGGACTGGGGGTCAGCTCAACTCTCAGAAGTAAGATGATTTTGGACAAGGCGTTCACCTTCCTTCTCACTTATGGAACTTAGTATGTAGCACCAGTCTACCCCAGGAATAACTGGGATATTGCTCGATTGAGCTTGGAGGCACTCGTCTTGTGTGCCGGGAGATTCCAATTACCTCTCCCAACACTTGCGTCAAGCAGGGAGCCTAGGCCTTTTGGAAGCGAAAGGTAGCGGCAGGCAGGAGGTAGGGTTACAGGCCATAAGCTCAACTCTCAGAAGTGTGTACGCATGGGAGGCAGATGTCTGCTCCCCATTCTGACATGGGAGGTGGAACCTAGCTACACTCTGATTGAAGAAGGCCATTGAAAATCGCTGTATTCAACTCAGATATACAGGAGTTCAGGCCCAATGCTTACACATGCTTTTTCCACAACCTCTCTCAGCCACTAACATTAGGATGTTAGCAGCTACGGCTACAGTCAGGCAGGATGCGTGAGGGTTCTGCCTTTTCCTCAGCACTCCCAGGAAAGCATGCCTAGAAGCCAGCTCTCAACAGGCAGCATTCTTATGGCATTGTGAAGGTAGCAGTTTTCTGAGTCAGGAGGTTCCAAGATTACCACTCTACTGCACCTGGAGATACCCTCCAGGTCTGCATTGTTAACTTGCGTCTCAGAAGCCTCTGGCAAACGTCTCTGGTGAAGATCTGCGAAACTCACTCTGCAGGCAGTGTGGAACTGTGAGGGACTGAGGATGAGCTCAACTCTCAGAAGTAAGATGCTTTTGGACAAGGCGTTCAGCTACCTTCTCCTTTATGGAACTTAGTATGTAGCACCAGCCTACCACAGGAATTACTACGAAATCGCTGGATTGATCTTGGAGGCACTAGTCTTGGGTGCCGGGAGATTCCAATTACCTCTCCCAACACTTCCGTCAAACAGCGAGCCTAGGCCTTTTAGAAGCAAAGGGTACCAGCAGGCTGGATGGAGATGAACAGGCCATAAGCTCAACTCTCTGAAGTGTGTATGCATGGGAGGCAGATGTCTGCTCCCCATTCTGACATGGTAGTTGGAACCTAGCTACACTCTGATTGAAGAAGGCCATTGGAAATCCCTGTATTCAACTCAGTTACACAGGAGTTCAGGCCCAATGCTTACACATGCTTTTCCCGCAACCTCTCTCAGCCACTCACTTTAGGATGTTAGCAACCACGCCTACAGTCAGGCAGGATGCGGGAGGGTTCTGCCCTGTCCTCAGCTCTCACAGGGAAGCATGCCTAGAAGCCAGCTCTCAACTAGCTGCATTCTTATGACAGTGTGAAGGTAGCAGGATTCTGAGTAAGGAGGTTCCCAGATTACCACTCTACTGCACCTGGAGATACCGTCCAGGTCTGCATTGTTAACTTGCGTCTCAGAGGCCTCTGGCAAAAGTCTCTGGTGAAGACGTGGGAAACTCACTCTGCAGGCAGTGTGGAACTGTGAGGGACTGAGGGTGAGCTCAACTCTAAGCAGTAAGATGATTTTGGACAAGGCGTACAGCTACCTTCTCACATATGGAACTTAGTATGTAGCACCAGTCTACCCCAGGAATTACTGGGAAATCGCTGGATTGAGCTTGGAGGCACTAGTCTTGTGTGCCGGGAGATTCCAGTTACCTCTCCCAACACTTCGGTGAAGCAGCGAGCCTAGGCCTTTTGGAAGCGAAAGTTAGCTGCAGGCAGGAGGTAGGGTTACAGGCCATAAGCTCAACTCTCAGAAGTGTGTATGCATGGGAGGCAGATGTCTGCTACCCACTCGTACATGCGAGTGGGAACCTAGCTACACTCTGATGAAGAAGGACTTTGGAAATCGCTGTATTCAACTCAGATACACGTGGGTTCAGGCACAACGATTCCACATGCTTTTCTCACAACCTTTCCTTGCCACTAACATGAGGACGTTAGCAGCTCCTTCTACAGTCAAGCAGGATGCGGGAGGGTTGTGCCCTGTCTTTAGCTCTCACAGGGAAGCATGCCTTGAGGCCAGCTGTCAACTAGCTGCATACTTATGGCAGGGTCAAGGTAGCAGTATTCTGAGACAGGAGGTTCCCAGATTACCAGTCTACTGCACCTGGAGATACCCTCCAGGTCTGCATTGTTAACTTGCGTCTCAGAAGCCTCTGGCAAACGTCTCTGGTGAAGACGTGCGAAACTCACTCTGCAGGCAGTGTGGAACTGTGAGGGACTGGGGGTCAGCTCAACTCTCAGAAGTAAGATGCTTTTGGACAAGGCGTTCACCTTCCTTCTCACTTATGGAACTTAGTATGTAGCACCAGTCTACCCCAGGAATAACTGGGATATTGCTCGATTGAGCTTGGAGGCACTCGTCTTGTGTGCCGGGAGATTCCAATTACCTCTCCCAACACTTGCGTCAAGCAGGGAGCCTAGGCCTTTTGGAAGCGAAAGGTAGCGGCAGGCAGGATGTAGGGTTACAGGCCATAAGCTCAACTCTCAGAAGTGTGTACGCATGGGAGGCAGATGTCTGCTCCCCATTCTGACATGGGAGGTGGAACCTAGCTACACTCTGATTGAAGAAGGCCATTGAAAATCGCTGTATTCAACTCAGATACACAGGAGTTCAGGCCCAATGCTTACACATGCTTTTTCCACAACCTCTCTCAGCCACTAACATTAGGATGTTAGCAGCTACGCCTACAGTCAGGCAGGATGCGTGAGGGTTCTGCCTTTTCCTCAGCACTCCCAGGAAAGCATGCCTAGAAGCCAGCTCTCAACAGGCAGCATTCTTATGGCATTGTGAAGGTAGCAGTTTTCTGAGTCAGGAGTTTCCAAGATTACCACTCTACTGCACCTGGAGATACCCTCCAGGTCTGCATTGTTAACTTGCGTCTCAGAAGCCTCTGGCAAACGTCTCTGGTGAAGATCTGCGAAACTCACTCTGCAGGCAGTGTGGAACTGTGAGGGACTGAGGGTGAGCTCAACTCTCAGAAGTAAGATGCTTTTGGACAAGGCGTTCAGCTACCTTCTCCTTTATGGAACTTGTATGTAGCACCAGCCTACCACAGGAATTACTACGAAATCGCTGGATTGATCTTGGAGGCACTAGTCTTGGGTGCCGGGAGATTCCAATTACCTCTCCCAACACTTCCGTCAAACAGCGAGCCTAGGCCTTTTAGAAGCAAAGGGTACCAGCAGGCTGGATGGAGATGAACAGGCCATAAGCTCAACTCTCTGAAGAGTGTATGCATGGGAGGCAGAAGTCTGCTCCCCATTCTGACATGGTAGTTGGAACCTAGCTACACTCTGATTGAAGAAGGCCATTGGAAATCGCTGTATTCAACTCAGTTACACAGGAGTTCAGGCCCAATGCTTACACATGCTTTTCCCGCAACCTCTCTCAGCCACTCACTTTAGGATGTTAGCAACCACGCCTACAGTCAGGCAGGATGCGGGAGGGTTCTGCCCTGTCCTCAGCTCTCCCAGGGAAGCATGCCTAGAAGCCAGCTCTCAACTAGCTGCATTCTTATGGCAGTGTGAAGGTAGCAGTATTCTGAGTCAGGAGGTTCCAAGATTACCACTCTACTGCACCTGGAGATACCCTCCAGGTCTGCATTGTTAACTTGCGTCTCAGAAGCCTGTGGCAAACGTCTCTGGTGAAGACGTGGGAAACTCACTCTGCAGGCAGTGTGGAACTGTGAGGGACTGGGGGTCAGCTCAACTCTCAGAAGTAAGATGTTTTTGGACAAGGCGTTCAGCTACCTTCTCACATATGGAACTTAGTATGTAGCACCAGTCTACCCCAGGAATAACTGGGATATTGCTCGATTGAGCTTGGAGGCACTCGTCTTGAGTGCCGGGAGATTCCAATTACCTCTCCCAACACTTGCGTCAAGCAGCAAGCCTAGGCCTTTTGGAAGCGAAAGGTAGCGGCAGGCACGATGTAGGGTTACAGGCCATAAGCTCAACTCTCAGAAGTGTGTATGCATGGGAGGCAGATGTCTGCTACCCACTCGGACATGGGAGTTGGAACCTAGCTACACTCCTATTGAAGAACGATGTTGGAAATCGCTGTATTCAACTCAGATACACGGGAGTTCAGGCCCAATGCTTACACATGCTTTTCCCACAACCTATCCCAGCCACTAACATAAGGAGGTTAGCAGGTACGTCTACAGTCAGGCAGGATGCGGGAGGGTTCTGCCCTGTCCTCAGCTCTCACAGGGAAGCATGCCTAGAAGCCAGCTCTCAACTAGCTGCATTCTTATGACAGTGTGAAGGTAGCAGTATTCTGAGTAAGGAGGTTCCCAGATTACCACTCTACTGCACCTGGAGATACCGTCCAGGTCTGCATTGTTAACTTGCGTCTCAGAGGCCTCTGGCAAAAGTCTCTGGTGAAGACGTGGGAAACTCACTCTGCAGGCAGTGTGGAACTGTGAGGGACTGAGGGTGAGCTCAACTCTAAGCAGTAAGATGATTTTGGACAAGGCGTTCAGCTACCTTCTCACATATGGAACTTAGTATGTAGCACCAGTCTACCCCAGGAATTACTGGGAAATCGCTGGATTGAGCTTGGAGGCACTAGTCTTGTGTGCCGGGAGATTCCAGTTACCTCTCCCAACACTTCGGTGAAGCAGCGAGCCTAGGCCTTTTGGAAGCGAAAGTAAGCTGCAGGCAGGAGGTAGGGTTACAGGCCATAAGCTCAACTCTCAGAACTGTGTATGCATGGGAGGCAGATGTCTGCTACCCACTCGTACATGCGAGTGGGAACCTAGCTACACTCTGATGAAGAAGGACTTTGGAAATCGCTGTATTCAACTCAGATACACGTGGGTTCAGGCAAAGCGATTCCACATGCTTTTCTCACAACCTTTCCTTGCCACTAACATGAGGACGTTAGCAGCTCCTTCTACAGTCAAGCAGGATGCGGGAGGGTTGTGCCCTGTCTTTAGCACTCACAGGAAGCATGCCTTGAAGCCAGCTGTCAACTAGCTGCATACTTATGGCAGGGTCAAGGTAGCAGTATTCTGAGACAGGAGGTTCCCAGATTACCAGTCTACTGCACCTGGAGATACCCTCCAGGTCTGAATTGTTAACTTGCGTCTCAGAAGCCTCTGGCAAACGTCTCTGGTGAAGACGTGCGAAACTCACTCTGCAGGCAGTGTGGAACTGTGAGGGACTGGGGGTCAGCTCAACTCTCAGAAGTAAGATGTTTTTGGACAAGGCGTTCAGCTACCTTCTCACATATGGAACTTAGTATGTAGCACCAGTCTACCCCAGGAATAAGTGGGATGTTGCTCGATTGAGCTTGGAGGCACTCGTCTTGAGTGCCGGGAGATTCCAATTACCTCTCCCAACACTTGCGTCAAGCAGCAAGCCTAGGCCTTTTGGAAGCGAAAGGTAGCGGCAGGCACGATGTAGGGTTACAGGCCATAAGCTCAACTCTCAGAAGTGTGTATGCATTGGAGGCAGATGTCTGCTACCCACTCGGACATGGGAGTTGGAACCTAGCTACACTCCTATTGAAGAAGGATGTTGGAAATCGCTGTATTCAACTCAGATACACGGGAGTTCAGGCCCAATGCTTACACATGGTTTTCCCACAACCTATCCCAGCCACTAACATAAGGAGGTTAGCAGGTACGTCTACAGTCAGGCAGGATGCGGGAGGGTTCTGCCCTGTCCTCAGCTCTCACAGGGAAGCATGCCTAGAAGCCAGCTCTCAACTAGCTGCATTCTTATGACAGTGTGAAGGTAGCAGTATTCTGAGTAAGGAGGTTCCCAGATTACCACTCTACTGCACCTGGAGATACCGTCCAGGTCTGCATTGTTAACTTGCGTCTCAGAGGCCTCTGGCAAAAGTCTCTGGTGAAGACGTGGGAAACTCACTCTGCAGGCAGTGTGGAACTGTGAGGGACTAAGGGTGAGCTCAACTCTAAGCAGTAAGATGATTTTGGACAAGGCGTTCAGCTACCTTCTCACATATGGAACTTAGTATGTAGCACCAGTCTACCCCAGGAATTACTGGGAAATCGCTGGATTGAGCTTGGAGGCACTAGTCTTGTGTGCCGGGAGATTCCAGTTACCTCTCCCAACACTTCGGTGAAGCAGCGAGCCTAGGCCTTTTGGAAGCGAAAGTTAGCTGCAGGCAGGAGGTAGGGTTACAGGCCATAAGCTCAACTCTCAGAACTGTGTATGCATGGGAGGCAGATGTCTGCTACCCACTCGTACATGCGAGTGGGAACCTAGCTACACTCTGATGAAGAAGGACTTTGGAAATCGCTGTATTCAACTCAGATACACGTGGGTTCAGGCACAACGATTCCACATGCTTTTCTCACAACCTTTCCTTGCCACTAACATGAGGACGTTAGCAGCTCCTTCTACAGTCAAGCAGGATGCGGGAGGGTTGTGCCCTGTCTTTAGCTCTCACAGGAAGCATGCCTTGAAGCCAGCTGTCAACTAGCTGCATACTTATGGCAGGGTCAAGGTAGCAGTATTCTGAGACAGGAGGTTCCCAGATTACCAGTCTACTGCACCTAGAGATACCCTCCAGGTCTGCATTGTTAACTTGCGTCTCAGAAGCCTCTGGCAAACGTCTCTGGTGAAGACGTTTGAAACTCACTCTGCAGGCAGTGTGGAACTGTGAGGGACTGGGGGTCAGCTCAACTCTCAGAAGTAAGATGCTTTTGGACAAGGCGTTCACCTTCCTTCTCACTTATGGAACTTAGTATGTAGCACCAGTCTACCCCAGGAATAACTGGGATATTGCTCGATTGAGCTTGGAGGCACTCGTCTTGTGTGCCGGGAGATTCCAATTACCTCTCCCAACACTTGCGTCAAGCAGGGCGCCTAGGCCTTTTGGAAGCGAAAGGTAGCTGCAGGCAGGAGGTAGGGTTACAGGCCATAAGCTCAACTCTCAGAAGTGTGTACGCATGGGAGGCAGATGTCTGCTCCCCATTCTGACATGGGAGGTGGAACCTAGCTACACTCTGATTGAAGAAGGCCATTGAAAATCGCTGTATTCAACTCAGATACACAGTTCAGGCCCAATGCTTACACATGCTTTTTCCACAACCTCTCTCAGCCACTAACATTAGGATGTTAGCAGCTACGCCTACAGTCAGGCAGGATGCGTGAGGGTTCTGCCTTTTCCTCAGCACTCCCAGGAAAGCATGCCTAGAAGCCAGCTCTCAACAGGCAGCATTCTTATGGCATTGTGAAGGTAGCAGTTTTCTGAGTCAGGAGGTTCCAAGATTACCACTCTACTGCACCTGGAGATACCCTCCAGGTCTGCATTGTTAACTTGCGTCTCAGAAGCCTCTGGCAAACGTCTCTGGTGAAGATCTGCGAAACTCACTCTGCAGGCAGTGTGGAACTGTGAGGGACTGAGGGTGAGCTCAACTCTCAGAAGTAAGATGCTTTTGGACAAGGCGTTCAGCTACCTTCTCCTTTATGGAACTTAGTATGTAGCACCAGCCTACCACAGGAATTACTACGAAATCGCTGGATTGATCTTGGAGGCACTAGTCTTGGGTGCCGGGAGATTCCAATTACCTCTCCCAACACTTCCGTCAAACAGCGAGCCTAGGCCTTTTAGAAGCAAAGGGTACCAGCAGGCTGGATGGAGATGAACAGGCCATAAGCTCAACTCTCTGAAGTGTGTATGCATGGGAGGCAGATGTCTGCTCCCCATTCTGACATGGTAGTTGGAACCTAGCTACACTCTGATTGAAGAAGGCCATTGGAAATCGCTGTATTCAACTCAGTTACACAGGAGTTCAGGCCCAATGCTTACACATGCTTTTCTCGCAACCTCTCTCAGCCACTCACTTTAGGATGTTAGCAACCACGCCTACAGTCAGGCAGGATGCGGGAGGGTTCTGCCCTGTCCTCAGCTCTCCCAGGGAAGCATGCCTAGAAGCCAGCTCTCAACTAGCTGCATTCTTATGGCAGTGTGAAGGTAGCAGTATTCTGAGTCAGGAGGTTCCAAGATTACCACTCTACTGCACCTGGAGATACCCTCCAGGTCTGCATTGTTAACTTGCGTCTCAGAAGCCTGTGGCAAACGTCTCTGGTGAAGACCTGCGAAACTCACTCTGCAGGCAGTGTGGAACTGTGAGGGACTGGGGGTCAGCTCAACTCTCAGAAGTAAGATGTTTTTGGACAAGGTGTTCAGCTAACTTCTCACATATGGAACTTAGTATGTAGCACCAGTCTACCCCAGGAATAACTGGGATATTGCTCGATTGAGCTTGGAGGCACTCGTCTTGAGTGCCGGGAGATTCCAATTACCTCTCCCAACACTAGCGTCAAGCAGCGAGCCTAGGCCTTTTGGAAGCGAAATTTAGCTGCAGGCACGATGTAGGGTTACAGGCCATAAGCTCAACTCTCAGAAGTGTGTATGCATGGGAGGCAGATGTCTGCTACCCACTCGGACATGGGAGTTGGAACCTAGCTACACTCCTATTGAAGAAGGATGTTGGAAATCGCTGTATTCAACTCAGATACACGGGAGTTCAGGCCCAATGCTTACACATGCTTTTCCCACAACCTATCCCAGCCACTAACATAAGGAGGTTAGCAGGTACGTCTACAGTCAGGCAGGATGCGGGAGGGTTCTGCCCTGTCCTCAGCTCTCACAGGGAAGCATGCCTAGAAGCCAGCTCTCAACTAGCTGCATTCTTATGACAGTGTGAAGGTAGCAGTATTCTGAGTCAGGAGGTTCCCAGATTACCACTCTACTGCACCTGGAGATACCGTCCAGGTCTGCATTGTTAACTTGCGTCTCAGAGGCCTCTGGCAAAAGTCTCTGGTGAAGACGTGGGAAACTCACTCTGCAGGCAGTGTGGAACTGTGAGGGACTGAGGGTGAGCTCAACTCTAAGCAGTAAGATGATTTTGGACAAGGCGTTCAGCTACCTTCTCACATATGGAACTTAGTATGTAGCACCAGTCTACCCCAGGAATTACTGGGAAATCGCTGGATTGAGCTTGGAGGCACTAGTCTTGAGTGCCGGGAGATTCCAGTTACCTCTCCCAACACTTCGGTGAAGCAGCGAGCCTAGGCCTTTTGGAAGCGAAAGTTAGCTGCAGGCAGGAGGTAGGGTTACAGGCCATAAGCTCAACTCTCAGAACTGTGTATGCATGGGAGGCAGATGTCTGCTACCCACTCGTACATGCGAGTGGGAACCTAGCTACACTCTGATGAAGAAGGACTTTGGAAATCGCTGTATTCAACTCAGATACACGTGGGTTCAGGCACAACGATTCCACATGCTTTTCTCACAACCTTTCCTTGCCACTAACATGAGGACGTTAGCAGCTCCTTCTACAGTCAAGCAGGATGCGGGAGGGTTGTGCCCTGTCTTTAGCACTCACAGGAAGCATGCCTTGAAGCCAGCTGTCAACTAGCTGCATACTTATGGCAGGGTCAAGGTAGCAGTATTCTGAGACAGGAGGTTCCCAGATTACCAGTCTACTGCACCTGGAGATACCCTCCAGGTCTGCATTGTTAACTTGCGTCTCAGAAGCCTCTGGCAAACGTCTCTGGTGAAGACGTGCGAAACTCACTCTGCAGGCAGTGTGGAACTGTGAGGGACTGGGGGTCAGCTCAACTCTCAGAAGTAAGATGCTTTTGGACAAGGCGTTCACCTTCCTTCTCACTTATGGAACTTAGTATGTAGCACCAGTCTACCCCAGGAATAACTGGGATATTGCTCGATTGAGCTTGGAGGCACTCGTCTTGTGTGCCGGGAGATTCCAATTACCTCTCCCAACACTTGCGTCAAGCAGGGAGCCTAGGCCTTTTGGAAGCGAAAGGTAGCGGCAGGCAGGATGTAGGGTTACAGGCCATAAGCTCAACTCTCAGAAGTGTGTACGCATGGGAGGCAGATGTCTGCTCCCCATTCTGACATGGGAGGTGGAACCTAGCTACACTCTGATTGAAGAAGGCCATTGAAAATCGCTGTATTCAACTCAGATACACAGTTCAGGCCCAATGCTTACACATGCTTTTTCCACAACCTCTCTCAGCCACTAACATTAGGATGTTAGCAGCTACGCCTACAGTCAGGCAGGATGCGTGAGGGTTCTGCCTTTTCCTCAGCACTCCCAGGAAAGCATGCCTAGAAGCCAGCTCTCAACAGGCAGCATTCTTATGGCATTGTGAAGGTAGCAGTTTTCTGAGTCAGGAGGTTCCAAGATTACCACTCTACTGCACCTGGAGATACCCTCCAGGTCTGCATTGTTAACTTGCGTCTCAGAAGCCTCTGGCAAACGTCTCTGGTGAAGATCTGCGAAACTCACTCTGCAGGCAGTGTGGAACTGTGAGGGACTGAGGGTGAGCTCAACTCTCAGAAGTAAGATGCTTTTGGACAAGGCGTTCAGCTACCTTCTCCTTTATGGAACTTAGTATGTAGCACCAGCCTACCACAGGAATTACTACGAAATCGCTGGATTGATCTTGGAGGCACTAGTCTTGGGTGCCGGGAGATTCCAATTACCTCTCCCAACACTTCCGTCAAACAGCGAGCCTAGGCCTTTTAGAAGCAAAGGGTACCAGCAGGCTGGATGGAGATGAACAGGCCATAAGCTCAACTCTCTGAAGTGTGTATGCATGGGAGGCAGATGTCTGCTCCCCATTCTGACATGGTAGTTGGAACCTAGCTACACTCTGATTGAAGAAGGCCATTGGAAATCGCTGTATTCAACTCAGTTACACAGGAGTTCAGGCCCAATGCTTACACATGCTTTTCCCGCAACCTCTCTCAGCCACTCACTTTAGGATGTTAGCAACCACGCCTACAGTCAGGCAGGATGCGGGAGGGTTCTGCCCTGTCCTCAGCTCTCCCAGGGAAGCATGCCTAGAAGCCAGCTCTCAACTAGCTGCATTCTTATGGCAGTGTGAAGGTAGCAGTATTCTGAGTCAGGAGGTTCCAAGATTACCACTCTACTGCACCTGGAGATACCCTCCAGGTCTGCATTGTTAACTTGCGTCTCAGAAGCCTGTGGCAAACGTCTCTGGTGAAGACCTGCGAAACTCACTCTGCAGGCAGTGTGGAACTGTGAGGGACTGGGGGTCAGCTCAACTCTCAGAAGTAAGATGTTTTTGGACAAGGCGTTCAGCTACCTTCTCACATATGGAACTTAGTATGTAGCACCAGTCTACCCCAGGAATAACTGGGATGTTGCTCGATTGAGCTTGGAGGCACTCGTCTTGAGTGCCGGGAGATTCCAATTACCTCTCCCAACACTTGCGTCAAGCAGCAAGCCTAGGCCTTTTGGAAGCGAAAGGTAGCGGCAGGCACGATGTAGGGTTACAGGCCATAAGCTCAACTCTCAGAAGTGTGTATGCATGGGAGGCAGATGTCTGCTACCCACTCGGACATGGGAGTTGGAACCTAGCTACACTCCTATTGAAGAAGGATGTTGGAAATCGCTGTATTCAACTCAGATACACGGGAGTTCAGGCCCAATGCTTACACATGCTTTTCCCACAACCTATCCCAGCCACTAACATAAGGAGGTTAGCAGGTACGTCTACAGTCAGGCAGGATGCGGGAGGGTTCTGCCCTGTCCTCAGCTCTCACAGGGAAGCATGCCTAGAAGCCAGCTCTCAACTAGCTGCATTCTTATGACAGTGTGAAGGTAGCAGTATTCTGAGTAAGGAGGTTCCCAGATTACCACTCTACTGCACCTGGAGATACCGTCCAGGTCTGCATTGTTAACTTGCGTCTCAGAGGCCTCTGGCAAAAGTCTCTGGTGAAGACGTGGGAAACTCACTCTGCAGGCAGTGTGGAACTGTGAGGGACTGAGGGTGAGCTCAACTCTAAGCAGTAAGATGATTTTGGACAAGGCGTTCAGCTACCTTCTCACATATGGAACTTAGTATGTAGCACCAGTCTACCCCAGGAATTACTGGGAAATCGCTGGATTGAGCTTGGAGGCACTAGTCTTGTGTGCCGGGAGATTCCAGTTACCTCTCATAACACTTCGGTGAAGCAGCGAGCCTAGGCCTTTTGGAAGCGAAAGTAAGCTGCAGGCAGGAGGTAGGGTTACAGACCATAAGCTCAACTCTCAGAACTGTGTATGCATGGGAGGCAGATGTCTGCTACCCACTCGTACATGCGAGTGGGAACCTAGCTACACTCTGATGAAGAAGGACTTTGGAAATCGCTCTATTCAACTCAGATACACGTGGGTTCAGGCACAACGATTCCACATGCTTTTCTCACAACCTTTCCTTGCCACTAACATGAGGACGTTAGCAGCTCCTTCTACAGTCAAGCAGGATGCGGGAGGGTTGTGCCCTGTCTTTAGCACTCACAGGATGCATGCCTTGAAGCCAGCTGTCAACTAGCTGCATACTTATGGCAGGGTCAAGGTAGCAGTATTCTGAGACAGGAGGTTCCCAGATTACCAGTCTACTGCACCTGGAGATACCCTCCAGGTCTGCATTGTTAACTTGCGTCTCAGAAGCCTCAGGCAAACGTCTCTGGTGAAGACGTGCGAAACTCACTCTGCAGGCAGTGTGGAACTGTGAGGGACTGGGGGTCAGCTCAACTCTCAGAAGTAAGATGTTTTTGGACAAGGCGTTCAGCTACCTTCTCACATATGGAACTTAGTATGTAGCACCAGTCTACCCCAGGAATAAGTGGGATGTTGCTCGATTGAGCTTGGAGGCACTCGTCTTGAGTGCCGGGAGATTCCAATTACCTCTCCCAACACTTGCGTCAAGCAGCAAGCCTAGGCCTTTTGGAAGCGAAAGGTAGCGGCAGGCACGATGTAGGGTTACAGGCCATAAGCTCAACTCTCAGAAGTGTGTATGCATGGGAGGCAGATGTCTGCTACCCACTCGGACATGGGAGTTGGAACCTAGCTACACTCTGATTGAAGAAGGATGTTGGAAATCGCTGTATTCAACTCAGATACACGGGAGTTCAGGCCCAATGCTTACACATGCTTTTCCCACAACCTATCCCAGCCACTAACATAAGGAGGTTAGCAGGTACGTCTACAGTCAGGCAGGATGCGGGAGGGTTCTGCCCTGTCCTCAGCTCTCACAGGGAAGCATGCCTAGAAGCCAGCTCTCAACTAGCTGCATTCTTATGACAGTGTGAAGGTAGCAGGATTCTGAGTCAGGAGGTTCCCAGATTACCACTCTACTGCACCTGGAGATACCGTCCAGGTCTGCATTGTTAACTTGCGTCTCAGAGGCCTCTGGCAAAAGTCTCTGGTGAAGACGTGGGAAACTCACTCTGCAGGCAGTGTGGAACTGTGAGGGACTGAGGGTGAGCTCAACTCTAAGCAGTAAGATGCTTTTGGACAAGGCGTACAGCTACCTTCTCACATATGGAACTTAGTATGTAGCACCAGTCTACCCCAGGAATTACTGGGAAATCGCTGGATTGAGCTTGGAGGCACTAGTCTTGTGTGCCGGGAGATTCCAGTTACCTCTCCCAACACTTCGGTGAAGCAGCGAGCCTAGGCCTTTTGGAAGCGAAAGTTAGCTGCAGGCAGGAGGTAGGGTTACAGGCCATAAGCTCAACTCTCAGAAGTGTGTATGCATGGGAGGCAGATGTCTGCTACCCACTCGTACATGCGAGTGGGAACCTAGCTACACTCTGATGAAGAAGGACTTTGGAAATCGCTCTATTCAACTCAGATACACGTGGGTTCAGGCACAACGATTCCACATGCTTTTCTCACAACCTTTCCTTGCCACTAACATGAGGACGTTAGCAGCTCCTTCTACAGTCAAGCAGGATGCGGGAGGGTTGTGCCCTGTCTTTAGCTCTCACAGGGAAGCATGCCTTGAGGCCAGCTGTCAACTAGCTGCATACTTATGGCAGGGTCAAGGTAGCAGTATTCTGAGACAGGAGGTTCCCAGATTACCAGTCTACTGCACCTGGAGATACCCTCCAGGTCTGCATTGTTAACTTGCGTCTCAGAAGCCTCTGGCAAACGTCTCTGGTGAAGACGTGCGAAACTCACTCTGCAGGCAGTGTGGAACTGTGAGGGACTGGGGGTCAGCTCAACTCTCAGAAGTAAGATGCTTTTGGACAAGGCGTTCACCTTCCTTCTCACTTATGGAACTTAGTATGTAGCACCAGTCTACCCCAGGAATAACTGGGATATTGCTCGATTGAGCTTGGAGGCACTCGTCTTGTGTGCCGGGAGATTCCAATTACCTCTCCCAACACTAGCGTCAAGCAGGGAGCCTAGGCCTTTTGGAAGCGAAAGTTAGCGGCAGGCAGGATGTAGGGTTACAGGCCATAAGCTCAACTCTCAGAAGTGTGTACGCATGGGAGGCAGATGTCTGCTCCCCATTCTGACATGGGAGGTGGAACCTAGCTACACTCTGATTGAAGAAGGCCATTGAAAATCGCTGTATTCAACTCAGATACACAGGAGTTCAGGCCCAATGCTTACACATGCTTTTTCCACAACCTCTCTCAGCCACTAACATTAGGATGTTAGCAGCTACGCCTACAGTCAGGCAGGATGCGTGAGGGTTCTGCCTTT
Source organism: Canis lupus baileyi (assembly GCF_048164855.1). NCBI lineage: Eukaryota > Metazoa > Chordata > Mammalia > Carnivora > Canidae > Canis > Canis lupus. Next base: position 3,429,543 of record NC_132864.1, on the reverse strand, counting down.
TCCTCAGCACTCCCAGGAAAGCATGCCTAGAAGCCAGCTCTCAACAGGCAGCATTCTTATGGCATTGTGAAGGTAGCAGTTTTCTGAGTCAGGAGGTTCCAAGATTACCACTCTACTGCACCTGGAGATACCCTCCAGGTCTGCATTGTTAACTTGCGTCTCAGAAGCCTCTGGCAAACGTCTCTGGTGAAGATCTGCGAAACTCACTCTGCAGGCAGTGTGGAACTGTGAGGGACTGAGGGTGAGCTCAACTCTCAGAAGTAAGATGCTTTTGGACAAGGCGTTCAGCTACCTTCTCCTTTATGGAACTTAGTATGTAGCACCAGCCTACCACAGGAATTACTACGAAATCGCTGGATTGATCTTGGAGGCACTAGTCTTGGGTGCCGGGAGATTCCAATTACCTCTCCCAACACTTCCGTCAAACAGCGAGCCTAGGCCTTTTAGAAGCAAAGGGTACCAGCAGGCTGGATGGAGATGAACAGGCCATAAGCTCAACTCTCTGAAGAGTGTATGCATGGGAGGCAGATGTCTGCTCCCCATTCTGACATGGTAGTTGGAACCTAGCTACACTCTGATTGAAGAAGGCCATTGGAAATCGCTGTATTCAACTCAGTTACACAGGAGTTCAGGCCCAATGCTTACACATGCTTTTCCCGCAACCTCTCTCAGCCACTCACTTTAGGATGTTAGCAACCACGCCTACAGTCAGGCAGGATGCGGGAGGGTTCTGCCCTGTCCTCAGCTCTCCCAGGGAAGCATGCCTAGAAGCCAGCTCTCAACTAGCTGCATTCTTATGGCAGTGTGAAGGTAGCAGTATTCTGAGTCAGGAGGTTCCAAGATTACCACTCTACTGCACCTGGAGATACCCTCCAGGTCTGCATTGTTAACTTGCGTCTCAGAAGCCTCAGGCAAACGTCTCTGGTGAAGACGTGCGAAACTCACTCTGCAGGCAGTGTGGAACTGTGAGGGACTGGGGGTCAGCTCAACTCTCAGAAGTAAGATGTTTTTGGACAAGGCGTTCAGCTACCTTCTCACATATGGAACTTAGTATGTAGCACCAGTCTACCCCAGGAATAACTGGGATATTGCTCGATTGAGCTTGGAGGCACTCGTCTTGAGTGCCGGGAGATTCCAATTACCTCTCCCAACACTTGCGTCAAGCAGCAAGCCTAGGCCTTTTGGAAGCGAAAGGTAGCGGCAGGCACGATGTAGGGTTACAGGCCATAAGCTCAACTCTCAGAAGTGTGTATGCATGGGAGGCAGATGTCTGCTACCCACTCGGAAATGGGAGTTGGAACCTAGCTACACTCCTATTGAAGAAGGATGTTGGAAATCGCTGTATTCAACTCAGATACACGGGAGTTCAGGCCCAATGCTTACACATGCTTTTCCCACAACCTATCCCAGCCACTAACATAAGGAGGTTAGCAGGTACGTCTACAGTCAGGCAGGATGCGGGAGGGTTCTGCCCTGTCCTCAGCTCTCACAGGGAAGCATGCCTAGAAGCCAGCTCTCAACTAGCTGCATTCTTATGACAGTGTGAAGGTAGCAGTATTCTGAGTAAGGAGGTTCCCAGATTACCACTCTACTGCACCTGGAGATACCGTCCAGGTCTGCATTGTTAACTTGCGTCTCAAAGGCCTCTGGCAAAAGTCTCTGGTGAAGACGTGGGAAACTCACTCTGCAGGCAGTGTGGAACTGTGAGGGACTGAGGGTGAGCTCAACTCTCAGCAGTAAGATGATTTTGGACAAGGCGTTCAGCTACCTTCTCACATATGGAACTTAGTATGTAGCACCAGTCTACCCCAGGAATTACTGGGAAATCGCTGGATTGAGCTTGGAGGCACTAGTCTTGTGTGCCAGGAGATTCCAGTTACCTCTCCCAACACTTCGGTGAAGCAGCGAGCCTAGGCCTTTTGGAAGCGAAAGTTAGCTGCAGGCAGGAGGTAGGGTTACAGGCCATAAGCTCAACTCTCAGAACTGTGTATGCATGGGAGGCAGATGTCTGCTACCCACTCGTACATGCGAGTGGGAACCTAGCTACACTCTGATGAAGAAGGACTTTGGAAATCGCTGTATTCAACTCAGATACACGGGAGTTCAGGCACAACGATTCCACATGCTTTTCTCACAACCTTTCCTTGCCACTAACATGCGGACGTTAGCAGCTCCTTCTACAGTCAAGCAGGATGCGGGAGGGTTGTGCCCTGTCTTTAGCTCTCACAGGAAGCATGCCTTGAAGCCAGCTGTCAACTAGCTGCATACTTATGGCAGGGTCAAGGTAGCAGTATTCTGAGACAGGAGGTTCCCAGATTACCAGTCTACTGCACCTGGAGATACCCTCCAGGTCTGCATTGTTAACTTGCGTCTCAGAAGCCTCTGGCAAACGTCTCTGGTGAAGACGTGCGAAACTCACTCTGCAGGCAGTGTGGAACTGTGAGGGACTGGGGGTCAGCTCAACTCTCAGAAGTAAGATGCTTTTGGACAAGGCGTTCACCTTCCTTCTCACTTATGGAACTTAGTATGTAGCACCAGTCTACCCCAGGAATAACTGGGATATTGCTCGATTGAGCTTGGAGGCACTCGTCTTGTGTGCCGAGAGATTCCAATTACCTCTCCCAACACTTGCGTCAAGCAGGGAGCCTAGGCCTTTTGGAAGCGAAAGGTAGCGGCAGGCAGGAGGTAGGGTTACAGGCCATAAGCTCAACTCTCAGAAGTGTGTACGCATGGGAGGCAGATGTCTGCTCCCCATTCTGACATGGGAGGTGGAACCTAGCTACACTCTGATTGAAGAAGGCCATTGAAAATCGCTGTATTCAACTCAGATATACAGGAGTTCAGGCCCAATGCTTACACATGCTTTTTCCACAACCTCTCTCAGCCACTAACATTAGGATGTTAGCAGCTACGCCTACAGTCAGGCAGGATGCGTGAGGGTTCTGCATTTTCCTCAGCACTCCCAGGAAAGCATGCCTAGAAGCCAGCTCTCAACAGGCAGCATTCTTATGGCATTGTGAAGGTAGCAGTTTTCTGAGTCAGGAGGTTCCAAGATTACCACTCTACTGCACCTGGAGATACCCTCCAGGTCTGCATTGTTAACTTGCGTCTCAGAAGCCTCTGGCAAACGTCTCTGGTGAAGATCTGCGAAACTCACTCTGCAGGCAGTGTGGAACTGTGAGGGACTGAGGATGAGCTCAACTCTCAGAAGTAAGATGCTTTTGGACAAGGCGTTCAGCTACCTTCTCCTTTATGGAACTTAGTATGTAGCACCAGCCTACCACAGGAATTACTACGAAATCGCTGGATTGATCTTGGAGGCACTAGTCTTGGGTGCCGGGAGATTCCAATTACCTCTCCCAACATATCCGTCAAACAGCGAGCCTAGGCCTTTTAGAAGCAAAGGGTACCAGCAGGCTGGATGGAGATGAACAGGCCATAAGCTCAACTCTCTGAAGTGTGTATGCATGGGAGGCAGATGTCTGCTCCCCATTCTGACATGGTAGTTGGAACCTAGCTACACTCTGATTGAAGAAGGCCATTGGAAATCGCTGTATTCAACTCAGTTACACAGGAGTTCAGGCCCAATGCTTACACATGCTTTTCCCGCAACCTCTCTCAGCCACTCACTTTAGGATGTTAGCAACCACGCCTACAGTCAGGCAGGATGCGGGAGGGTTCTGCCCTGTCCTCAGCTTTCCCAGGGAAGCATGCCTAGAAGCCAGCTCTCAACTAGCTGCATTCTTATGGCAGTGTGAAGGTAGCAGTATTCTGAGACAGGAGGTTCCCAGATTACCAGTCTACTGCACCTGGAGATACCCTCCAGGTCTGCATTGTTAACTTGCGTCTCAGAGGCCTCTGGGAAAAGTCTCTGGTGAAGACGTGGGAAACTCACTCTGCAGGCAGTGTGGAACTGTGAGGGACTGAGGGTGAGCTCAACTCTAAGCAGTAAGATGATTTTGGACAAGGCGTTCAGCTACATTCTCACATATGGAACTTAGTATATAGCACCAGTCTACCCCAGGAATTACTGGGAAATCGCTGGATTGAGCTTGGAGGCACTAGTCTTGTGTGCCGGCAGATTCCAGTTACCTCTCCCAACACTTCGGTGAAGCAGCGAGCCTAGGCCTTTTGGAAGCGAAAGTTAGCTGCAGGCAGGAGGTAGGGTTACAGGCCATAAGCTCAACTCTCAGAACTGTGTATGCATGGGAGGCAGATGTCTGCTACCCACTCGTACATGCGAGTGGGAACCTAGCTACACTCTGATGAAGAAGGACTTTGGAAATCGCTGTATTCAACTCAGATACACGTGGGTTCAGGCACAACGATTCCACATGCTTTTCTCACAACCTTTCCTTGCCACTAACATGCGGACGTTAGCAGCTCCTTCTACAGTCAAGCAGGATGCGGGAGGGTTGTGCCCTGTCCTTAGCTCTCACAGGAAGCATGCCTTGAAGCCAGCTGTCAACTAGCTGCATACTTATGGCAGGGTCAAGGTAGCAGTATTCTGAGACAGGAGGTTCCCAGATTACCAGTCTACTGCACCTGGAGATACCCTCCAGGTCTGCATTGTTAACTTGCGTCTCAGAAGCCTCTGGCAAACGTCTCTGGTGAAGACGTGCGAAACTCACTCTGCAGGCAGTGTGGAACTGTGAGGGACTGGGGGTCAGCTCAACTCTCAGAAGTAAGATGCTTTTGGACAAGGCGTTCACCTTCCTTCTCACTTATGGAACTTAGTATGTAGCACCAGTCTACCCCAGGAATAACTGGGATATTGCTCGATTGAGCTTGGAGGCACTCGTCTTGTGTGCCGGGAGATTCCAATTACCTCTCCCAACACTTGCGTCAAGCAGGGAGCCTAGGCCTTTGGAAGCGAAAGGTAGCTGCAGGCAGGATGTAGGGTTACAGGCCATAAGCTCAACTCTCAGAAGTGTGTACGCATGGGAGGCAGATGTCTGCTCCCCATTCTGACATGGGAGGTGGAACCTAGCTACACTCTGATTGAAGAAGGCCATTGAAAATCGCTGTATTCAACTCAGATATACAGGAGTTCAGGCCCAATGCTTACACATGCTTTTTCCACAACCTCTCTCAGCCACTAACATTAGGATGTTAGCAGCTACGCCTACAGTCAGGCAGGATGCGTGAGGGTTCTGCCTTTTCCTCAGCACTCCCAGGAAAGCATGCCTAGAAGCCAGCTCTCAACAGGCAGCATTCTTATGGCATTGTGAAGGTAGCAGTTTTCTGAGTCAGGAGGTTCCAAGATTACCACTCTACTGCACCTGGAGATACCCTCCAGGTCTGCATTGTTAACTTGCGTCTCAGAAGCCTCTGGCAAACGTCTCTGGTGAAGATCTGCGAAACTCACTCTGCAGGCAGTGTGGAACTGTGAGGGACTGAGGGTGAGCTCAACTCTCAGAAGTAAGATGCTTTTGGACAAGGCGTTCAGCTACCTTCTCCTTTATGGAACTTAGTATGTAGCACCAGCCTACCACAGGAATTACTACGAAATCGCTGGATTGATCTTGGAGGCACTAGTCTTGGGTGCCGGGAGATTCCAATTACCTCTCCCAACACTTCCGTCAAACAGCGAGCCTAGGCCTTTTAGAAGCAAAGGGTACCAGCAGGCTGGATGGAGATGAACAGGCCATAAGCTCAACTCTCTGATGTGTGTATGCATGGGAGGCAGATGTCTGCTCCCCATTCTGACATGGTAGTTGGAACCTAGCTACACTCTGATTGAAGAAGGCCATTGGAAATCGCTGTATTCAACTCAGTTACACAGGAGTTCAGGCCCAATGCTTACACATGCTTTTCCCGCAACCTCTCTCAGCCACTCACTTTAGGATGTTAGCAACCACGCCTACAGTCAGGCAGGATGCGGGAGGGTTCTGCCCTGTCCTCAGCTCTCCCAGGGAAGCATGCCTAGAAGCCAGCTCTCAACTAGCTGCATTCTTATGGCAGTGTGAAGGTAGCAGTATTCTGAGTCAGGAGGTTCCAAGATTACCACTCTACTGCACCTGGAGATACCCTCCAGGTCTGCATTGTTAACTTGCGTCTCAGAAGCCTGTGGCAAACGTCTCTGGTGAAGACGTGGGAAACTCACTCTGGAGGCAGTGTGGAACTGTGAGGGACTGGGGGTCAGCTCAACTCTCAGAAGTAAGATGTTTTTGGACAAGGCGTTCAGCTACCTTCTCACATATGGAACTTAGTATGTAGCACCAGTCTACCCCAGGAATAACTGGGATATTGCTCGATTGAGCTTGGAGGCACTCGTCTTGAGTGCCGGGAGATTCCAATTACCTCTCCCAACACTTGCGTCAAGCAGCAAGCCTAGGCCTTTTGGAAGCGAAAGGTAGCGGCAGGCACGATGTAGGGTTACAGGCCATAAGCTCAACTCTCAGAAGTGTGTATGCATGGGAGGCAGATGTCTGCTACCCACTCGGACATGGGAGTTGGAACCTAGCTACACTCCTATTGAAGAACGATGTTGGAAATCGCTGTATTCAACTCAGATACACGGGAGTTCAGGCCCAATGCTTACACATGCTTTTCCCACAACCTATCCCAGCCACTAACATAAGGAGGTTAGCAGGTACGTCTACAGTCAGGCAGGATGCGGGAGGGTTCTGCCCTGTCCTCAGCTCTCACAGGGAAGCATGCCTAGAAGCCAGCTCTCAACTAGCTGCATTCTTATGACAGTGTGAAGGTAGCAGTATTCTGAGTAAGGAGGTTCCCAGATTACCACTCTACTGCACCTGGAGATACCGTCCAGGTCTGCATTGTTAACTTGCGTCTCAGAGGCCTCTGGCAAAAGTCTCTGGTGAAGACGTGGGAAACTCACTCTGCAGGCAGTGTGGAACTGTGAGGGACTGAGGGTGAGCTCAACTCTAAGCAGTAAGATGATTTTGGACAAGGCGTTCAGCTACCTTCTCACATATGGAACTTAGTATGTAGCACCAGTCTACCCCAGGAATTACTGGGAAATCGCTGGATTGAGCTTGGAGGCACTAGTCTTGTGTGCCGGGAGATTCCAGTTACCTCTCCCAACACTTCGGTGAAGCAGCGAGCCTAGGCCTTTTGGAAGCGAAAGTAAGCTGCAGGCAGGAGGTAGGGTTACAGGCCATAAGCTCAACTCTCAGAACTGTGTATGCATGGGAGGCAGATGTCTGCTACCCACTCGTACATGCGAGTGGGAACCTAGCTACACTCTGATGAAGAAGGACTTTGGAAATCGCTGTATTCAACTCAGATACACGTGGTTTCAGGCAAAGCGATTCCACATGCTTTTCTCACAACCTTTCCTTGCCACTAACATGAGGACGTTAGCAGCTCCTTCTACAGTCAAGCAGGATGCGGGAGGGTTGTGCCCTGACTTTAGCACTCACAGGAAGCATGCCTTGAAGCCAGCTGTCAACTAGCTGCATACTTATGGCAGGGTCAAGGTAGCAGTATTCTGAGACAGGAGGTTCCCAGATTACCAGTCTACTGCACCTGGAGATACCCTCCAGGTCTGCATTGTTAACTTGCGTCTCAGAAGCCTCTGGCAAACGTCTCTGGTGAAGACGTGCGAAACTCACTCTGCAGGCAGTGTGGAACTGTGAGGGACTGGGGGTCAGCTCAACTCTCAGAAGTAAGATGTTTTTGGACAAGGCGTTCAGCTACCTTCTCACATGGAACTTAGTATGTAGCACCAGTCTACCCCAGGAATAAGTGGGATGTTGCTCGATTGAGCTTGGAAGCACTCGTCTTGAGTGCCGGGAGATTCCAATTACCTCTCCCAACACTTGCGTCAAGCAGCAAGCCTAGGCCTTTTGGAAGCGAAAGGTAGCGGCAGGCACGATGTAGGGTTACAGGCCATAAGCTCAACTCTCAGAAGTGTGTATGCATTGGAGGCAGATGTCTGCTACCCACTCGGACATGGGAGTTGGAACCTAGCTACACTCCTATTGAAGAAGGATGTTGGAAATCGCTGTATTCAACTCAGATACACGGGAGTTCAGGCCCAATGCTTACACATGCTTTTCCCACAACCTATCCCAGCCACTAACATAAGGAGGTTAGCAGGTACGTCTACAGTCAGGCAGGATGCGGGAGGGTTCTGCCCTGTCCTCAGCTCTCACAGGGAAGCATGCCTAGAAGCCAGCTCTCAACTAGCTGCATTCTTATGACAGTGTGAAGGTAGCAGTATTCTGAGTAAGGAGGTTCCCAGATTACCACTCTACTGCACCTGGAGATACCGTCCAGGTCTGCATTGTTAACTTGCGTCTCAAAGGCCTCTGGCAAAAGTCTCTGGTGAAGACGTGGGAAACTCACTCTGCAGGCAGTGTGGAACTGTGAGGGACTGAGGGTGAGCTCAACTCTAAGCAGTAAGATGATTTTGGACAAGGCGTTCAGCTACCTTCTCACATATGGAACTTAGTATGTAGCACCAGTCTACCCCAGGAATTACTGGGAAATCGCTGGATTGAGCTTGGAGGCACTAGTCTTGTGTGCCGGGAGATTCCAGTTACCTCTCCCAACACTTCGGTGAAGCAGCGAGCCTAGGCCTTTTGGAAGCGAAAGTTAGCTGCAGGCAGGAGGTAGGGTTACAGGCCATAAGCTCAACTCTCAGAACTGTGTATGCATGGGAGGCAGATGTCTGCTACCCACTCGTACATGCGAGTGGGAACCTAGCTACACTCTGATGAAGAAGGACTTTGGAAATCGCTGTATTCAACTCAGATACACGTGGGTTCAGGCACAACGATTCCACATGCTTTTCTCACAACCTTTCCTTGCCACTAACATGAGGACGTTAGCAGCTCCTTCTACAGTCAAGCAGGATGCGGGAGGGTTGTGCCCTGTCCTTAGCTCTCACAGGAAGCATGCCTTGAAGCCAGCTGTCAACTAGCTGCATACTTATGGCAGGGTCAAGGTAGCAGTATTCTGAGACAGGAGGTTCCCAGATTACCAGTCTACTGCACCTGGAGATACCCTCCAGGTCTGCATTGTTAACTTGCGTCTCAGAAGCCTCTGGCAAACGTCTCTGGTGAAGACGTGCGAAACTCACTCTGCAGGCAGTGTGGAACTGTGAGGGACTGGGGGTCAGCTCAACTCTCAGAAGTAAGATGCTTTTGGACAAGGCGTTCACCTTCCTTCTCACTTATGGAACTTAGTATGTAGCACCAGTCTACCCCAGGAATAACTGGGATATTGCTCGATTGAGCTTGGAGGCACTCGTCTTGTGTGCCGGGAGATTCCAATTACCTCTCCCAACACTTGCGTCAAGCAGGGCGCCTAGGCCTTTTGGAAGCGAAAGGTAGCTGCAGGCAGGATGTAGGGTTACAGGCCATAAGCTCAACTCTCAGAAGTGTGTACGCATGGGAGGCAGATGTCTGCTCCCCATTCTGACATGGGAGGTGGAACCTAGCTACACTCTGATTGAAGAAGGCCATTGAAAATCGCTGTATTCAACTCAGATACACAGGTCAGGCCCAATGCTTACACATGCTTTTTCCACAACCTCTCTCAGCCACTAACATTAGGATGTTAGCAGCTACGCCTACAGTCAGGCAGGATGCGTGAGGGTTCTGCCTTTTCCTCAGCACTCCCAGGAAAGCATGCCTAGAAGCCAGCTCTCAACAGGCAGCATTCTTATGGCATTGTGAAGGTAGCAGTTTTCTGAGTCAGGAGGTTCCAAGATTACCACTCTACTGCACCTGGAGATACCCTCCAGGTCTGCATTGTTAACTTGCGTCTCAGAAGCCTCTGGCAAACGTCTCTGGTGAAGATCTGCGAAACTCACTCTGCAGGCAGTGTGGAACTGTGAGGGACTGAGGGTGAGCTCAACTCTCAGAAGTAAGATGCTTTTGGACAAGGCGTTCAGCTACCTTCTCCTTTATGGAACTTAGTATGTAGCACCAGCCTACCACAGGAATTACTACGAAATCGCTGGATTGATCTTGGAGGCACTAGTCTTGGGTGCCGGGAGATTCCAATTACCTCTCCCAACACTTCCGTAAAACAGCGAGCCTAGGCCTTTTAGAAGCAAAGGGTACCAGCAGGCTGGATGGAGATGAACAGGCCATAAGCTCAACTCTCTGAAGTGTGTATGCATGGGAGGCAGATGTCTGCTCCCCATTCTGACATGGTAGTTGGAACCTAGCTACACTCTGATTGAAGAAGGCCATTGGAAATCGCTGTATTCAACTCAGTTACACAGGAGTTCAGGCCCAATGCTTACACATGCTTTTCCCGCAACCTCTCTCAGCCACTCACTTTAGGATGTTAGCAACCACGCCTACAGTCAGGCAGGATGCGGGAGGGTTCTGCCCTGTCCTCAGCTCTCCCAGGGAAGCATGCCTAGAAGCCAGCTCTCAACTAGCTGCATTCTTATGGCAGTGTGAAGGTAGCAGTATTCTGAGTCAGGAGGTTCCAAGATTACCACTCTACTGCACCTGGAGATACCCTCCAGGTCTGCATTGTTAACTTGCGTCTCAGAAGCCTGTGGCAAACGTCTCTGGTGAAGACCTGCGAAACTCACTCTGCAGGCAGTGTGGAACTGTGAGGGACTGGGGGTCAGCTCAACACTCAGAAGTAAGATGATTTTGGACAAGGCGTTCAGCTACCTTCTCACATATGGAACTTAGTATGTAGCACCAGTCTACCCCAGGAATAACTGGGATATTGCTCGATTGAGCTTGGAGGCACTCGTCTTGAGTGCCGGGAGATTCCAATTACCTCTCCCAACACTTGCGTCAAGCAGCAAGCCTAGGCCTTTTGGAAGCGAAAGGTAGCGGCAGGCACGATGTAGGGTTACAGGCCATAAGCTCAACTCTCAGAAGTGTGTATGCATGGGAGGCAGATGTCTGCTACCCACTCGGACATGGGAGTTGGAACCTAGCTACACTCCTATTGAAGAAGGATGTTGGAAATCGCTGTATTCAACTCAGATACACGGGAGTTCAGGCCCAATGCTTACACATGCTTTTCCCACAACCTATCCCAGCCACTAACATAAGGAGGTTAGCAGGTACGTCTACAGTCAGGCAGGATGCGGGAGGGTTCTGCCCTGTCCTCAGCTCTCACAGGGAAGCATGCCTAGAAGCCAGCTCTCAACTAGCTGCATTCTTATGACAGTGTGAAGGTAGCAGTATTCTGAGTAAGGAGGTTCCCAGATTACCACTCTACTGCACCTGGAGATACCGTCCAGGTCTGCATTGTTAACTTGCGTCTCAGAGGCCTCTGGCAAAAGTCTCTGGTGAAGACGTGGGAAACTCACTCTGCAGGCAGTGTGGAACTGTGAGGGACTGAGGGTGAGCTCAACTCTAAGCAGTAAGATGATTTTGGACAAGGCGTTCAGCTACCTTCTCACATATGGAACTTAGTATGTAGCACCAGTCTACCCCAGGAATTACTGGGAAATCGCTGGATTGAGCTTGGAGGCACTAGTCTTGTGTGCCGGGAGATTCCAGTTACCTCTCCCAACACTTCGGTGAAGCAGCGAGCCTAGGCCTTTTGGAAGCGAAAGTTAGCTGCAGGCAGGAGGTAGGGTTACAGGCCATAAGCTCAACTCTCAGAAGTGTGTATGCATGGGAGGCAGATGTCTGCTACCCACTCGTACATGCGAGTGGGAACCTAGCTACACTCTGATGAAGAAGGACTTTGGAAATCGCTGTATTCAACTCAGATACACGTGGGTTCAGGCACAACGATTCCACATGCTTTTCTCACAACCTTTCCTTGCCACTAACATGAGGACGTTAGCAGCTCCTTCTACAGTCAAGCAGGATGCGGGAGGGTTGTGCCCTGTCTTTAGCACTCACAGGAAGCATGCCTTGAAGCCAGCTGTCAACTAGCTGCATACTTATGGCAGGGTCAAGGTAGCAGTATTCTGAGACAGGAGGTTCCCAGATTACCAGTCTACTGCACCTGGAGATACCCTCCAGGTCTGCATTGTTAACTTGCGTCTCAGAAGCCTCTGGCAAACGTCTCTGGTGAAGACGTGCGAAACTCACTCTGCAGGCAGTGTGGAACTGTGAGGGACTGGGGGTCAGCTCAACTCTCAGAAGTAAGATGCTTTTGGACAAGGCGTTCACCTTCCTTCTCACTTATGGAACTTAGTATGTAGCACCAGTCTACCCCAGGAATAACTGGGATATTGCTCGATTGAGCTTGGAGGCACTCGTCTTGTGTGCCGGGAGATTCCAATTACCTCTCCCAACACTTGCGTCAAGCAGGGAGCCTAGGCCTTTTGGAAGCGAAAGGTAGCTGCAGGCAGGATGTAGGGTTACAGGCCATAAGCTCAACTCTCAGAAGTGTGTACGCATGGGAGGCAGATGTCTGCTCCCCATTCTGACATGGGAGGTGGAACCTAGCTACACTCTGATTGAAGAAGGCCATTGAAAATCGCTGTATTCAACTCAGATACACAGGAGTTCAGGCCCAATGCTTACACATGCTTTTTCCACAACCTCTCTCAGCCACTAACATTAGGATGTTAGCAGCTACGCCTACAGTCAGGCAGGATGCGTGAGGGTTCTGCCTTTTCCTCAGCACTCCCAGGAAAGCATGCCTAGAAGCCAGCTCTCAACAGGCAGCATTCTTATGGCATTGTGAAGGTAGCAGTTTTCTGAGTCAGGAGGTTCCAAGATTACCACTCTACTGCACCTGGAGATACCCTCCAGGTCTGCATTGTTAACTTGCGTCTCAGAAGCCTCTGGCAAACGTCTCTGGTGAAGATCTGCGAAACTCACTCTGCAGGCAGTGTGGAACTGTGAGGGACTGAGGGTGAGCTCAACTCTCAGAAGTAAGATGCTTTTGGACAAGGCGTTCAGCTACCTTCTCCTTTATGGAACTTAGTATGTAGCACCAGCCTACCACAGGAATTACTACGAAATCGCTGGATTGATCTTGGAGGCACTAGTCTTGGGTGCCGGGAGATTCCAATTACCTCTCCCAACACTTCCGTCAAACAGCGAGCCTAGGCCTTTTAGAAGCAAAGGGTACCAGCAGGCTGGATGGAGATGAACAGGCCATAAGCTCAACTCTCTGAAGTGTGTATGCATGGGAGGCAGATGTCTGCTCCCCATTCTGACATGGTAGTTGGAACCTAGCTACACTCTGATTGAAGAAGGCCATTGGAAATCGCTGTATTCAACTCAGTTACACAGGAGTTCAGGCCCAATGCTTACACATGCTTTTCCCGCAACCTCTCTCAGCCACTCACTTTAGGATGTTAGCAACCACGCCTACAGTCAGGCAGGATGCGGGAGGGTTCTGCCCTGTCCTCAGCTCTCCCAGGGAAGCATGCCTAGAAGCCAGCTCTCAACTAGCTGCATTCTTATGGCAGTGTGAAGGTAGCAGTATTCTGAGTCAGGAGGTTCCAAGATTACCACTCTACTGCACCTGGAGATACCCTCCAGGTCTGCATTGTTAACTTGCGTCTCAGAAGCCTGTGGCAAACGTCTCTGGTGAAGACCTGCGAAACTCACTCTGCAGGCAGTGTGGAACTGTGAGGGACTGGGGGTCAGCTCAACTCTCAGAAGTAAGATGTTTTTGGACAAGGCGTTCAGCTACCTTCTCACATATGGAACTTAGTATGTAGCACCAGTCTACCCCAGGAATAACTGGGATATTGCTCGATTGAGTTTGGAGGCACTCGTCTTGAGTGCCGGGAGATTCCAATTACCTCTCCCAACACTTGCGTCAAGCAGCAAGCCTAGGCCTTTTGGAAGCGAAAGGTAGCGGCAGGCACGATGTAGGGTTACAGGCCATAAGCTCAACTCTCAGAAGTGTGTATGCATGGGAGGCAGATGTCTGCTACCCACTCGGACATGGGAGTTGGAACCTAGCTACACTCCTATTGAAGAAGGATGTTGGAAATCGCTGTATTCAACTCAGATACACGGGAGTTCAGGCCCAATGCTTACACATGCTTTTCCCACAACCTATCCCAGCCACTAACATAAGGAGGTTAGCAGGTACGTCTACAGTCAGGCAGGATGCGGGAGGGTTCTGCCCTGTCCTCAGCTCTCCCAGGGAAGCATGCCTAGAAGCCAGCTCTCAACTAGCTGCATTCTTATGGCAGTGTGAAGGTAGCAGTATTCTGAGTCAGGAGGTTCCAAGATTACCACTCTACTGCACCTGGAGATACCCTCCAGGTCTGCATTGTTAACTTGCGTCTCAGAGGCCTCTGGCAAAAGTCTCTGGTGAAGACGTGGGAAACTCACTCTGCAGGCAGTGTGGAACTGTGAGGGACTGAGGGTGAGCTCAACTCTAAGCAGTAAGATGATTTTGGACAAGGCGTTCAGCTACCTTCTCACATATGGAACTTAGTATGTAGCACCAGTCTACCCCAGGAATTACTGGGAAATCGCTGGATTGAGCTTGGAGGCACTAGTCTTGTGTGCCAGGAGATTCCAGTTACCTCTCCCAACACTTCGGTGAAGCAGCGAGCCTAGGCCTTTTGGAAGCGAAAGTTAGCTGCAGGCAGGAGGTAGGGTTACAGGCCATAAGCTCAACTCTCAGAACTGTGTATGCATGGGAGGCAGATGTCTGCTACCCACTCGTACATGCGAGTGGGAACCTAGCTACACTCTGATGAAGAAGGACTTTGGAAAACGCTGTATTCAACTCAGATACACGTGGGTTCAGGCACAACGATTCCACATGCTTTTCTCACAACCTTTCCTTGCCACTAACATGCGGACGTTAGCAGCTCCTTCTACAGTCAAGCAGGATGCGGGAGGGTTGTGCCCTGTCTTTAGCTCTCACAGGAAGCATGCCTTGAAGCCAGCTGTCAACTAGCTGCATACTTATGGCAGGGTCAAGGTAGCAGTATTCTGAGACAGGAGGTTCCCAGATTACCAGTCTACTGCACCTGGAGATACCCTCCAGGTCTGCATTGTTAACTTGCGTCTCAGAAGCCTCTGGCAAACGTCTCTGGTGAAGACGTGCGAAACTCACTCTGCAGGCAGTGTGGAACTGTGAGGGACTGGGGGTCAGCTCAACTCTCAGAAGTAAGATGCTTTTGGACAAGGCGTTCACCTTCCTTCTCACTTATGGAACTTAGTATGTAGCACCAGTCTACCCCAGGAATAACTGGGATATTGCTCGATTGAGCTTAGAGGCACTCGTCTTGTGTGCCGGGAGATTCCAATTACCTCTCCCAACACTTGCGTCAAGCAGGGAGCCTAGGCCTTTTGGAAGCGAAAGGTAGCGGCAGGCAGGATGTAGGGTTACAGGCCATAAGCTCAACTCTCAGAAGTGTGTACGCATGGGAGGCAGATGTCTGCTCCCCATTCTGACATGGGAGGTGGAACCTAGCTACACTCTGATTGAAAAGGCCATTGAAAATCGCTGTATTCAACTCAGATATACAGGAGTTCAGGCCCAATGCTTACACATGCTTTTTCCACAACCTCTCTCAGCCACTAACATTAGGATGTTAGCAGCTACTCCTACAGTCAGGCAGGATGCGTGAGGGTTCTGCCTTTTCCTCAGCACTCCCAGGAAAGCATGCCTAGAAGCCAGCTCTCAACAGGCAGCATTCTTATGGCATTGTGAAGGTAGCAGTTTTCTGAGTCAGGAGGTTCCAAGATTACCACTCTACTGCACCTGGAGATACCCTCCAGGTCTGCATTGTTAACTTGCGTCTCAGAAGCCTCTGGCAAACGTCTCTGGTGAAGATCTGCGAAACTCACTCTGCAGGCAGTGTGGAACTGTGAGGGACTGAGGGTGAGCTCAACTCTCAGAAGTAAGATGCTTTTGGACAAGGCGTTCAGCTACCTTCTCCTTTATGGAACTTAGTATGTAGCACCAGCCTACCACAGGAATTACTACGAAATCGCTGGATTGATCTTGGAGGCACTAGTCTTGGGTGCCGGGAGATTCCAATTACCTCTCCCAACACTTCCGTCAAACAGCGAGCCTAGGCCTTTTAGAAGCAAAGGGTACTAGCAGGCTGGATGGAGATGAACAGGCCATAAGCTCAACTCTCTGAAGTGTGTATGCATGGGAGGCAGATGTCTGCTCCCCATTCTGACATGGTAGTTGGAACCTAGCTACACTCTGATTGAAGAAGGCCATTGGAAATCGCTGTATTCAACTCAGTTACACAGGAGTTCAGGCCCAATGCTTACACATGCTTTTCCCGCAACCTCTCTCAGCCACTCACTTTAGGATGTTAGCAACCACGCCTACAGTCAGGCAGGATGCGGGAGGGTTCTGCCCTGTCCTCAGCTCTCCCAGGGAAGCATGCCTAGAAGCCAGCTCTCAACTAGCTGCATTCTTATGGCAGTGTGAAGGTAGCAGTATTCTGAGTCAGGAGGTTCCAAGATTACCACTCTACTGCACCTGGAGATACCCTCCAGGTCTGCATTGTTAACTTGCGTCTCAGAAGCCTGTGGCAAACGTCTCTGGTGAAGACCTGCGAAACTCACTCTGCAGGCAGTGTGGAACTGTGAGGGACTGGGGGTCAGCTCAACTCTCAGAAGTAAGATGTTTTTGGACAAGGCGTTCAGCTACCTTCTCACATATGGAACTTAGTATGTAGCACCAGTCTACCCCAGGAATAACTGGGATATTGCTCGATTGAGCTTGGAGGCACTCGTCTTGAGTGCCGGGAGATTCCAATTACCTCTCCCAACACTTGCGTCAAGCAGCAAGCCTAGGCCTTTTGGAAGTGAAAGGTAGCGGCAGGCACGATGTAGGGTTACAGGCCATAAGCTCAACTCTCAGAAGTGTGTATGCATGGGAGGCAGATGTCTGCTACCCACTCGGACATGGGAGTTGGAACCTAGCTACACTCCTATTGAAGAAGGATGTTGGAAATCGCTGTATTCAACTCAGATACACGGGAGTTCAGGCCCAATGCTTACACATGCTTTTCCCACAACCTATCCCAGCCACTAACATAAGGAGGTTAGCAGGTACGTCTACAGTCAGGCAGGATGCGGGAGGGTTCTGCCCTGTCCTCAGCTCTCACAGGGAAGCATGCCTAGAAGCCAGCTCTCAACTAGCTGCATTCTTATGACAGTGTGAAGGTAGCAGTATTCTGAGTAAGGAGGTTCCCAGATTACCACTCTACTGCACCTGGAGATACCGTCCAGGTCTGCATTGTTAACTTGCGTCTCAGAGGCCTCTGGCAAAAGTCTCTGGTGAAGACGTGGGAAACTCACTCTGCAGGCAGTGTGGAACTGTGAGGGACTGAGGGTGAGCTCAACTCTAAGCAGTAAGATGATTTTGGACAAGGCGTTCAGCTACCTTCTCACATATGGAACTTAGTATGTAGCACCAGTCTACCCCAGGAATTACTGGGAAATCGCTGGATTGAGCTTGGAGGCACTAGTCTTGTGTGCCGGGAGATTCCAGTTACCTCTCCCAACACTTCGGTGAAGCAGCGAGCCTAGGCCTTTTGGAAGCGAAAGTTAGCTGCAGGCAGGAGGTAGGGTTACAGGCCATAAGCTCAACTCTCAGAAGTGTGTATGCATGGGAGGCAGATGTCTGCTACCCACTCGTACATGCGAGTGGGAACCTAGCTACACTCTGATGAAGAAGGACTTTGGAAATCGCTGTATTCAACTCAGATACACGTGGGTTCAGGCACAACGATTCCACATGCTTTTCTCACAACCTTTCCTTGCCACTAACATGAGGACGTTAGCAGCTCCTTCTACAGTCAAGCAGGATGCGGGAGGGTTGTGCCCTGTCTTTAGCTCTCACAGGAAGCATGCCTTGAAGCCAGCTGTCAACTAGCTGCATACTTATGGCAGGGTCAAGGTAGCAGTATTCTGAGACAGGAGGTTCCCAGATTACCAGTCTACTGCACCTGGAGATACCCTCCAGGTCTGCATTGTTAACTTGCGTCTCAGAAGCCTCTGGCAATCGTCTCTGGTGAAGACGTGCGAAACTCACTCTGCAGGCAGTGTGGAACTGTGAGGGACTGGGGGTCAGCTCAACTCTCAGAAGTAAGATGCTTTTGGACAAGGCGTTCACCTTCCTTCTCACTTATGGAACTTAGTATGTAGCACCAGTCTACCCCAGGAATAACTGGGATATTGCTCGATTGAGCTTGGAGGCACTCGTCTTGTGTGCCGGGAGATTCCAATTACCTCTCCCAACACTTGCGTCAAGCAGGGAGCCTAGGCCTTTTGGAAGCGAAAGGTAGCGGCAGGCAGGAGGTAGGGTTACAGGCCATAAGCTCAACTCTCAGAAGTGTGTACGCATGGGAGGCAGATGTCTGCTCCCCATTCTGACATGGGAGGTGGAACCTAGCTACACTCTGATTGAAGAAGGCCATTGAAAATCGCTGTATTCAACTCAGATATACAGGAGTTCAGGCCCAATGCTTACACATGCTTTTTCCACAACCTCTCTCAGCCACTAACATTAGGATGTTAGCAGCTACGCCTACAGTCAGGCAGGATGCGTGAGGGTTCTGCCTTTTCCTCAGCACTCCCAGGAAAGCATGCCTAGAAGCCAGCTCTCAACAGGCAGCATTCTTATGGCATTGTGAAGGTAGCAGTTTTCTGAGTCAGGAGGTTCCAAGATTACCACTCTACTGCACCTGGAGATACCCTCCAGGTCTGCATTGTTAACTTGCGTCTCAGAAGCCTCTGGCAAACGTCTCTGGTGAAGATCTGCGAAACTCACTCTGCAGGCAGTGTGGAACTGTGAGGGACTGAGGGTGAGCTCAACTCTCAGAAGTAAGATGCTTTTGGACAAGGCGTTCAGCTACCTTCTCCTTTATGGAACTTAGTATGTAGCACCAGCCTACCACAGGAATTACTACGAAATCGCTGGATTGATCTTGGAGGCACTAGTCTTGGGTGCCGGGAGATTCCAATTACCTCTCCCAACACTTCCGTCAAACAGCGAGCCTAGGCCTTTTAGAAGCAAAGGGTACCAGCAGGCTGGATGGAGATGAACAGGCCATAAGCTCAACTCTCTGAAGTGTGTATGCATGGGAGGCAGATGTCTGCTCCCCATTCTGACATGGTAGTTGGAACCTAGCTACACTCTGATTGAAGAAGGCCATTGGAAATCGCTGTATTCAACTCAGTTACACAGGAGTTCAGGCCCAATGCTTACACATGCTTTTCCCGCAACCTCTCTCAGCCACTCACTTTAGGATGTTAGCAACCACGCCTACAGTCAGGCAGGATGCGGGAGGGTTCTGCCCTTTCCTCAGCTCTCCCAGGGAAGCATGCCTAGAAGCCAGCTCTCAACTAGCTGCATTCTTATGGCAGTGTGAAGGTAGCAGTATTCTGAGTCAGGAGGTTCCAAGATTACCACTCTACTGCACCTGGAGATACCCTCCAGGTCTGCATTGTTAACTTGCGTCTCAGAAGCCTGTGGCAAACGTCTCTGGTGAAGACCTGCGAAACTCACTCTGCAGGCAGTGTGGAACTGTGAGGGACTGGGGGTCAGCTCAACTCTCAGAAGTAAGATGTTTTTGGACAAGGCGTTCAGCTACCTTCTCACATATGGAACTTAGTATGTAGCACCAGTCTACCCCAGGAATAACTGGGATATTGCTCGATTGAGCTTGGAGGCACTCGTCTTGAGTGCCGGGAGATTCCAATTACCTCTCCCAACACTTGCGTCAAGCAGCAAGCCTAGGCCTTTTGGAAGCGAAAGGTAGCGGCAGGCACGATGTAGGGTTACAGGCCATAAGCTCAACTCTCAGAAGTGTGTATGCATGGGAGGCAGATGTCTGCTACCCACTCGGACATGGGAGTTGGAACCTAGCTACACTCCTATTGAAGAAGGATGTTGGAAATCGCTGTATTCAACTCAGATACACGGGAGTTCAGGCCCAATGCTTACACATGCTTTTCCCACAACCTATCCCAGCCACTAACATAAGGAGGTTAGCAGGTACGTCTACAGTCAGGCAGGATGCGGGAGGGTTCTGCCCTGTCCTCAGCTCTCACAGGGAAGCATGCCTAGAAGCCAGCTCTCAACTAGCTGCATTCTTATGACAGTGTGAAGGTAGCAGTATTCTGAGTAAGGAGGTTCCCAGATTACCACTCTACTGCACCTGGAGATACCGTCCAGGTCTGCATTGTTAACTTGCGTCTCAGAGGCCTCTGGCAAAAGTCTCTGGTGAAGACGTGGGAAACTCACTCTGCAGGCAGTGTGGAACTGTGAGGGACTGAGGGTGAGCTCAACTCTAAGCAGTAAGATGATTTTGGACAAGGCGTTCAGCTACCTTCTCACATATGGAACTTAGTATGTAGCACCAGTATACCCCAGGAATTACTGGGAAATCGCTGGATTGAGCTTGGAGGCACTAGTCTTGTGTGCCGGGAGATTCCAGTTACCTCTCCCAACACTTCGGTAAAGCAGCGAGCCTAGGCCTTTTGGAAGCGAAAGTTAGCTGCAGGCAGGAGGTAGGGTTACAGGCCATAAGCTCAACCCTCAGAACTGTGTATGCATGGGAGGCAGATGTCTGCTACCCACTCGTACATGCGAGTGGGAACCTAGCTACACTCTGATGAAGAAGGACTTTGGAAATCGCTGTATTCAACTCAGATACACGTGGGTTCAGGCACAACGATTCCACATGCTTTTCTCACAACCTTTCCTTGCCACTAACATGCGGACGTTAGCAGCTCCTTCTACAGTCAAGCAGGATGCGGGAGGGTTGTGCCCTGTCTTTAGCTCTCACAGGAAGCATGCCTTGAAGCCAGCTGTCAACTAGCTGCATACTTATGGCAGGGTCAAGGTAGCAGTATTCTGAGACAGGAGGTTCCCAGATTACCAGTCTACTGCACCTGGAGATATCCTCCAGGTCTGCATTGTTAACTTGCGTCTCAGAAGCCTCTGGCAAACGTCTCTGGTGAAGACGTGCGAAACTCACTCTGCAGGCAGTGTGGAACTGTGAGGGACTGGGGGTCAGCTCAACTCTCAGAAGTAAGATGCTTTTGGACAAGGCGTTCACCTTCCTTCTCACTTACGGAACTTAGTATGTAGCACCAGTCTACCCCAGGAATAACTGGGATATTGCTCGATTGAGCTTGGAGGCACTCGTCTTGTGTGCCGGGAGATTCCAATTACCTCTCCCAACACTTGCGTCAAGCAGGGAGCCTAGGCCTTTTGGAAGCGAAAGGTAGCGGCAGGCAGGATGTAGGGTTACAGGCCATAAGCTCAACTCTCAGAAGTGTGTACGCATGGGAGGCAGATGTCTGCTCCCCATTCTGACATGGGAGGTGGAACCTAGCTACACTCTGATTGAAGAAGGCCATTGAAAATCGCTGTATTCAACTCAGATATACAGGAGTTCAGGCCCAATGCTTACACATGCTTTTTCCACAACCTCTCTCAGCCACTAACATTAGGATGTTAGCAGCTACGCCTACAGTCAGGCAGGATGCGTGAGGGTTCTGCCTTTTCCTCAGCACTCCCAGGAAAGCATGCCTAGAAGCCAGCTCTCAACAGGCAGCATTCTTATGGCATTGTGAAGGTAGCAGTTTTCTGAGTCAGGAGGTTCCAAGATTACCACTCTACTGCACCTGGAGATACCCTCCAGGTCTGCATTGTTAACTTGCGTCTCAGAAGCCTCTGGCAAACGTCTCTGGTGAAGATCTGCGAAACTCACTCTGCAGGCAGTGTGGAACTGTGAGGGACTGAGGGTGAGCTCAACTCTCAGAAGTAAGATGCTTTTGGACAAGGCGTTCAGCTACCTTCTCCTTTATGGAACTTAGTATGTAGCACCAGCCTACCACAGGAATTACTACGAAATCGCTGGATTGATCTTGGAGGCACTAGTCTTGGGTGCCGGGAGATTCCAATTACCTCTCCCAACACTTCCGTCAAACAGCGAGCCTAGGCCTTTTAGAAGCAAAGGGTACCAGCAGGCTGGATGGAGATGAACAGGCCATAAGCTCAACTCTCTGAAGTGTGTATGCATGGGAGGCAGATGTCTGCTCCCCATTCTGACATGGTAGTTGGAACCTAGCTACACTCTGATTGAAGAAGGCCATTGGAAATCGCTGTATTCAACTCAGTTACACAGGAGTTCAGGCCCAATGCTTACACATGCTTTTCCCGCAACCTCTCTCAGCCACTCACTTTAGGATGTTAGCAACCACGCCTACAGTCAGGCAGGATGCGGGAGGGTTCTGCCCTGTCCTCAGCTCTCCCAGGGAAGCATGCCTAGAAGCCAGCTCTCAACTAGCTGCATTCTTATGGCAGTGTGAAGGTAGCAGTATTCTGAGTCAGGAGGTTCCAAGATTACCACTCTACTGCACCTGGAGATACCCTCCAGGTCTGCATTGTTAACTTGCGTCTCAGAAGCCTGTGGCAAACGTCTCTGGTGAAGACCTGCGAAACTCACTCTGCAGGCAGTGTGGAACTGTGAGGGACTGGGGGTCAGCTCAACTCTCAGAAGTAAGATGTTTTTGGACAAGGCGTTCAGCTACCTTCTCACATATGGAACTTAGTATGTAGCACCAGTCTACCCCAGGAATAACTGGGATATTGCTCGATTGAGCTTGGAGGCACTCGTCTTGAGTGCCGGGAGATTCCAATTACCTCTCCCAACACTTGCGTCAAGCAGCAAGCCTAGGCCTTTTGGAAGCGAAAGGTAGCGGCAGGCACGATGTAGGGTTACAGGCCATAAGCTCAACTCTCAGAAGTGTGTATGCATGGGAGGCAGATGTCTGCTACCCACTCGGACATGGGAGTTGGAACCTAGCTACACTCCTATTGAAGAAGGATGTTGGAAATCGCTGTATTCAACTCAGATACACGGGAGTTCAGGCCCAATGCTTACACATGCTTTTCCCACAACCTATCCCAGCCACTAACATAAGGAGGTTAGCAGGTACGTCTACAGTCAGGCAGGATGCGGGAGGGTTCTGCCCTGTCCTCAGCTCTCACAGGGAAGCATGCCTAGAAGCCAGCTCTCAACTAGCTGCATTCTTATGACAGTGTGAAGGTAGCAGTATTCTGAGTAAGGAGGTTCCCAGATTACCACTCTACTGCACCTGGAGATACCGTCCAGGTCTGCATTGTTAACTTGCGTCTCAGAGGCCTCTGGCAAAAGTCTCTGGTGAAGACGTGGGAAACTCACTCTGCAGGCAGTGTGGAACTGTGAGGGACTGAGGGTGAGCTCAACTCTAAGCAGTAAGATGATTTTGGACAAGGCGTTCAGCTACCTTCTCACATATGGAACTTAGTATGTAGCACCAGTCTACCCCAGGAATTACTGGGAAATCGCTGGATTGAGCTTGGAGGCACTAGTCTTGTGTGCCGGGAGATTCCAGTTACCTCTCCCAACACTTCGGTAAAGCAGCGAGCCTAGGCCTTTTGGAAGCGAAAGTTAGCTGCAGGCAGGAGGTAGGGTTACAGGCCATAAGCTCAACTCTCAGAACTGTGTATGCATGGGAGGCAGATGTCTGCTACCCACTCGTACATGCGAGTGGGAACCTAGCTACACTCTGATGAAGAAGGACTTTGGAAATCGCTGTATTCAACTCAGATACACGTGGGTTCAGGCACAACGATTCCACATGCTTTTCTCACAACCTTTCCTTGCCACTAACATGCGGACGTTAGCAGCTCCTTCTACAGTCAAGCAGGATGCGGGAGGGTTGTGCCCTGTCTTTAGCTCTCACAGGAAGCATGCCTTGAAGCCAGCTGTCAACTAGCTGCATACTTATGGCAGGGTCAAGGTAGCAGTATTCTGAGACAGGAGGTTCCCAGATTACCAGTCTACTGCACCTGGAGATACCCTCCAGGTCTGCATTGTTAACTTGCGTCTCAGAAGCCTCTGGCAAACGTCTCTGGTGAAGACGTGCGAAACTCACTCTGCAGGCAGTGTGGAACTGTGAGGGACTGGGGGTCAGCTCAACTCTCAGAAGTAAGATGCTTTTGGACAAGGCGTTCACCTTCCTTCTCACTTACGGAACTTAGTATGTAGCACCAGTCTACCCCAGGAATAACTGGGATATTGCTCGATTGAGCTTGGAGGCACTCGTCTTGTGTGCCGGGAGATTCCAATTACCTCTCCCAACACTTGCGTCAAGCAGGGAGCCTAGGCCTTTTGGAAGCGAAAGGTAGCGGCAGGCAGGATGTAGGGTTACAGGCCATAAGCTCAACTCTCAGAAGTGTGTACGCATGGGAGGCAGATGTCTGCTCCCCATTCTGACATGGGAGGTGGAACCTAGCTACACTCTGATTGAAGAAGGCCATTGAAAATCGCTGTATTCAACTCAGATATACAGGAGTTCAGGCCCAATGCTTACACATGCTTTTTCCACAACCTCTCTCAGCCACTAACATTAGGATGTTAGCAGCTACGCCTACAGTCAGGCAGGATGCGTGAGGGTTCTGCCTTTTCCTCAGCACTCCCAGGAAAGCATGCCTAGAAGCCAGCTCTCAACAGGCAGCATTCTTATGGCATTGTGAAGGTAGCAGTTTTCTGAGTCAGGAGGTTCCAAGATTACCACTCTACTGCACCTGGAGATACCCTCCAGGTCTGCATTGTTAACTTGCGTCTCAGAAGCCTCTGGCAAACGTCTCTGGTGAAGATCTGCGAAACTCACTCTGCAGGCAGTGTGGAACTGTGAGGGACTGAGGGTGAGCTCAACTCTCAGAAGTAAGATGCTTTTGGACAAGGCGTTCAGCTACCTTCTCCTTTATGGAACTTAGTATGTAGCACCAGCCTACCACAGGAATTACTACGAAATCGCTGGATTGATCTTGGAGGCACTAGTCTTGGGTGCCGGGAGATTCCAATTACCTCTCCCAACACTTCCGTCAAACAGCGAGCCTAGGCCTTTTAGAAGCAAAGGGTACCAGCAGGCTGGATGGAGATGAACAGGCCATAAGCTCAACTCTCTGAAGTGTGTATGCATGGGAGGCAGATGTCTGCTCCCCATTCTGACATGGTAGTTGGAACCTAGCTACACTCTGATTGAAGAAGGCCATTGGAAATCGCTGTATTCAACTCAGTTACACAGGAGTTCAGGCCCAATGCTTACACATGCTTTTCCCGCAACCTCTCTCAGCCACTCACTTTAGGATGTTAGCAACCACGCCTACAGTCAGGCAGGATGCGGGAGGGTTCTGCCCTGTCCTCAGCTCTCCCAGGGAAGCATGCCTAGAAGCCAGCTCTCAACTAGCTGCATTCTTATGGCAGTGTGAAGGTAGCAGTATTCTGAGTCAGGAGGTTCCAAGATTACCACTCTACTGCACCTGGAGATACCCTCCAGGTCTGCATTGTTAACTTGCGTCTCAGAAGCCTGTGGCAAACGTCTCTGGTGAAGACCTGCGAAACTCACTCTGCAGGCAGTGTGGAACTGTGAGGGACTGGGGGTCAGCTCAACTCTCAGAAGTAAGATGTTTTTGGACAAGGCGTTCAGCTACCTTCTCACATATGGAACTTAGTATGTAGCACCAGTCTACCCCAGGAATAACTGGGATATTGCTCGATTGAGCTTGGAGGCACTCGTCTTGAGTGCCGGGAGATTCCAATTACCTCTCCCAACACTTGCGTCAAGCAGCAAGCCTAGGCCTTTTGGAAGCGAAAGGTAGCGGCAGGCACGATGTAGGGTTACAGGCCATAAGCTCAACTCTCAGAAGTGTGTATGCATGGGAGGCAGATGTCTGCTACCCACTCGGACATGGGAGTTGGAACCTAGCTACACTCCTATTGAAGAAGGATGTTGGAAATCGCTGTATTCAACTCAGATACACGGGAGTTCAGGCCCAATGCTTACACATGCTTTTCCCACAACCTATCCCAGCCACTAACATAAGGAGGTTAGCAGGTACGTCTACAGTCAGGCAGGATGCGGGAGGGTTCTGCCCTGTCCTCAGCTCTCACAGGGAAGCATGCCTAGAAGCCAGCTCTCAACTAGCTGCATTCTTATGACAGTGTGAAGGTAGCAGTATTCTGAGTAAGGAGGTTCCCAGATTACCACTCTACTGCACCTGGAGATACCGTCCAGGTCTGCATTGTTAACTTGCGTCTCAGAGGCCTCTGGCAAAAGTCTCTGGTGAAGACGTGGGAAACTCACTCTGCAGGCAGTGTGGAACTGTGAGGGACTGAGGGTGAGCTCAACTCTAAGCAGTAAGATGATTTTGGACAAGGCGTTCAGCTACCTTCTCACATATGGAACTTAGTATGTAGCACCAGTCTACCCCAGGAATTACTGGGAAATCGCTGGATTGAGCTTGGAGGCACTAGTCTTGTGTGCCGGGAGATTCCAGTTACCTCTCCCAACACTTCGGTAAAGCAGCGAGCCTAGGCCTTTTGGAAGCGAAAGTTAGCTGCAGGCAGGAGGTAGGGTTACAGGCCATAAGCTCAACTCTCAGAACTGTGTATGCATGGGAGGCAGATGTCTGCTACCCACTCGTACATGCGAGTGGGAACCTAGCTACACTCTGATGAAGAAGGACTTTGGAAATCGCTGTATTCAACTCAGATACACGTGGGTTCAGGCACAACGATTCCACATGCTTTTCTCACAACCTTTCCTTGCCACTAACATGCGGACGTTAGCAGCTCCTTCTACAGTCAAGCAGGATGCGGGAGGGTTGTGCCCTGTCTTTAGCTCTCACAGGAAGCATGCCTTGAAGCCAGCTGTCAACTAGCTGCATACTTATGGCAGGGTCAAGGTAGCAGTATTCTGAGACAGGAGGTTCCCAGATTACCAGTCTACTGCACCTGGAGATACCCTCCAGGTCTGCATTGTTAACTTGCGTCTCAGAAGCCTCTGGCAAACGTCTCTGGTGAAGACGTGCGAAACTCACTCTGCAGGCAGTGTGGAACTGTGAGGGACTGGGGGTCAGCTCAACTCTCAGAAGTAAGATGCTTTTGGACAAGGCGTTCACCTTCCTTCTCACTTACGGAACTTAGTATGTAGCACCAGTCTACCCCAGGAATAAGTGGGATATTGCTCGATTGAGCTTGGAGGCACTCGTCTTGTGTGCCGGGAGATTCCAATTACCTCTCCCAACACTTGCGTCAAGCAGGGAGCCTAGGCCTTTTGGAAGCGAAAGGTAGCGGCAGGCAGGATGTAGGGTTACAGGCCATAAGCTCAACTCTCAGAAGTGTGTACGCATGGGAGGCAGATGTCTGCTCCCCATTCTGACATGGGAGGTGGAACCTAGCTACACTCTGATTGAAGAAGGCCATTGAAAATCGCTGTATTCAACTCAGATATACAGGAGTTCAGGCCCAATGCTTACACATGCTTTTTCCACAACCTCTCTCAGCCACTAACATTAGGATGTTAGCAGCTACGCCTACAGTCAGGCAGGATGCGTGAGGGTTCTGCCTTTTCCTCAGCACTCCCAGGAAAGCATGCCTAGAAGCCAGCTCTCAACAGGCAGCATTCTTATGGCATTGTGAAGGTAGCAGTTTTCTGAGTCAGGAGGTTCCAAGATTACCACTCTACTGCACCTGGAGATACCCTCCAGGTCTGCATTGTTAACTTGCGTCTCAGAAGCCTCTGGCAAACGTCTCTGGTGAAGATCTGCGAAACTCACTCTGCAGGCAGTGTGGAACTGTGAGGGACTGAGGGTGAGCTCAACTCTCAGAAGTAAGATGCTTTTGGACAAGGCGTTCAGCTACCTTCTCCTTTATGGAACTTAGTATGTAGCACCAGCCTACCACAGGAATTACTACGAAATCGCTGGATTGATCTTGGAGGCACTAGTCTTGGGTGCCGGGAGATTCCAATTACCTCTCCCAACACTTCCGTCAAACAGCGAGCCTAGGCCTTTTAGAAGCAAAGGGTACCAGCAGGCTGGATGGAGATGAACAGGCCATAAGCTCAACTCTCTGAAGTGTGTATGCATGGGAGGCAGATGTCTGCTCCCCATTCTGACATGGTAGTTGGAACCTAGCTACACTCTGATTGAAGAAGGCCATTGGAAATCGCTGTATTCAACTCAGTTACACAGGAGTTCAGGCCCAATGCTTACACATGCTTTTCCCGCAACCTCTCTCAGCCACTCACTTTAGGATGTTAGCAACCACGCCTACAGTCAGGCAGGATGCGGGAGGGTTCTGCCCTGTCCTCAGCTCTCCCAGGGAAGCATGCCTAGAAGCCAGCTCTCAACTAGCTGCATTCTTATGGCAGTGTGAAGGTAGCAGTATTCTGAGTCAGGAGGTTCCAAGATTACCACTCTACTGCACCTGGAGATACCCTCCAGGTCTGCATTGTTAACTTGCGTCTCAGAAGCCTGTGGCAAACGTCTCTGGTGAAGACCTGCGAAACTCACTCTGCAGGCAGTGTGGAACTGTGAGGGACTGGGGGTCAGCTCAACTCTCAGAAGTAAGATGTTTTTGGACAAGGCGTTCAGCTACCTTCTCACATATGGAACTTAGTATGTAGCACCAGTCTACCCCAGGAATAACTGGGATATTGCTCGATTGAGCTTGGAGGCACTCGTCTTGAGTGCCGGGAGATTCCAATTACCTCTCCCAACACTTGCGTCAAGCAGCAAGCCTAGGCCTTTTGGAAGCGAAAGGTAGCGGCAGGCACGATGTAGGGTTACAGGCCATAAGCTCAACTCTCAGAAGTGTGTATGCATGGGAGGCAGATGTCTGCTACCCACTCGGACATGGGAGTTGGAACCTAGCTACACTCCTATTGAAGAAGGATGTTGGAAATCGCTGTATTCAACTCAGATACACGGGAGTTCAGGCCCAATGCTTACACATGCTTTTCCCACAACCTATCCCAGCCACTAACATAAGGAGGTTAGCAGGTACGTCTACAGTCAGGCAGGATGCGGGAGGGTTCTGCCCTGTCCTCAGCTCTCACAGGGAAGCATGCCTAGAAGCCAGCTCTCAACTAGCTGCATTCTTATGACAGTGTGAAGGTAGCAGTATTCTGAGTAAGGAGGTTCCCAGATTACCACTCTACTGCACCTGGAGATACCGTCCAGGTCTGCATTGTTAACTTGCGTCTCAGAGGCCTCTGGCAAAAGTCTCTGGTGAAGACGTGGGAAACTCACTCTGCAGGCAGTGTGGAACTGTGAGGGACTGAGGGTGAGCTCAACTCTAAGCAGTAAGATGATTTTGGACAAGGCGTTCAGCTACCTTCTCACATATGGAACTTAGTATGTAGCACCAGTCTACCCCAGGAATTACTGGGAAATCGCTGGATTGAGCTTGGAGGCACTAGTCTTGTGTGCCGGGAGATTCCAGTTACCTCTCCCAACACTTCGGTAAAGCAGTGAGCCTAGGCCTTTTGGAAGCGAAAGTTAGCTGCAGGCAGGAGGTAGGGTTACAGGCCATAAGCTCAACTCTCAGAACTGTGTATGCATGGGAGGCAGATGTCTGCTACCCACTCGTACATGCGAGTGGGATCCTAGCTACACTCTGATGAAGAAGGACTTTGGAAATCGCTGTATTCAACTCAGATACACGTGGGTTCAGGCACAACGATTCCACATGCTTTTCTCACAACCTTTCCTTGCCACTAACATGCGGACGTTAGCAGCTCCTTCTACAGTCAAGCAGGATGCGGGAGGGTTGTGCCCTGTCTTTAGCTCTCACAGGAAGCATGCCTTGAAGCCAGCTGTCAACTAGCTGCATACTTATGGCAGGGTCAAGGTAGCAGTATTCTGAGACAGGAGGTTCCCAGATTACCAGTCTACTGCACCTGGAGATACCCTCCAGGTCTGCATTGTTAACTTGCGTCTCAGAAGCCTCTGGCAAACGTCTCTGGTGAAGACGTGCGAAACTCACTCTGCAGGCAGTGTGGAACTGTGAGGGACTGGGGGTCAGCTCAACTCTCACAAGTAAGATGCTTTTGGACAAGGCGTTCAGCTACCTTCTCCTTTATGGAACTTAGTATGTAGCACCAGCCTACCACAGGAATTACTACGAAATCGCTGGATTGATCTTGGAGGCACTAGTCTTGGGTGCCGGGAGATTCCAATTACCTCTCCCAACACTTCCGTCAAACAGCGAGCCTAGGCCTTTTAGAAGCAAAGGGTACCAGCAGGCTGGATGGAGATGAACAGGCCATAAGCTCAACTCTCTGAAGTGTGTATGCATGGGAGGCAGATGTCTGCTCCCCATTCTGACATGGTAGTTGGAACCTAGCTACACTCTGATTGAAGAAGGCCATTGGAAATCGCTGTATTCAACTCAGTTACACAGGAGTTCAGGCCCAATGCTTACACATGCTTTTCCTGCAACCTCTCTCAGCCACTCACTTTAGGATGTTAGCAACCACGCCTACAGTCAGGCAGGATGCGGGAGGGTTCTGCCCTGTCCTCAGCTCTCCCAGGGAAGCATGCCTAGAAGCCAGCTCTCAACTAGCTGCATTCTTATGGCAGTGTGAAGGTAGCAGTATTCTGAGTCAGGAGGTTCCAAGATTACCACTCTACTGCACCTGGAGATACCCTCCAGGTCTGCATTGTTAACTTGCGTCTCAGAGGCCTCTGGCAAAAGTCTCTGGTGAAGACGTGGGAAACTCACTCTGCAGGCAGTGTGGAACTGTGAGGGACTGAGGGTGAGCTCAACTCTCAGCAATAAGATGATTTTGGACAAGGCGTTCAGCTACCTTCTCACATATGGAACTTAGTATGTAGCACCAGTCTACCCCAGGAATTACTGGGAAATCGCTGGATTGAGCTTGGAGGCACTAGTCTTGTGTGCCAGGAGATTCCAGTTACCTCTCCCAACACTTCGGTGAAGCAGCGAGCCTAGGCCTTTTGGAAGCGAAAGTTAGCTGCAGGCAGGAGGTAGGGTTACAGGCCATAAGCTCAACTCTCAGAACTGTGTATGCATGGGAGGCAGATGTCTGCTACCCACTCGTACATGCGAGTGGGAACCTAGCTACACTCTGATGAAGAAGGACTTTGGAAAACGCTGTATTCAACTCAGATACACGTGGGTTCAGGCACAACGATTCCACATGCTTTTCTCACAACCTTTCCTTGCCACTAACATGAGGACGTTAGCAGCTCCTTCTACAGTCAAGCAGGATGCGGGAGGGTTGTGCCCTGTCTTTAGCTCTCACAGGAAGCATGCCTTGAAGCCAGCTGTCAACTAGCTGCATACTTATGGCAGGGTCAAGGTAGCAGTATTCTGAGACAGGAGGTTCCCAGATTACCAGTCTACTGCACCTGGAGATACCCTCCAGGTCTGCATTGTTAACTTGCGTCTCAGAAGCCTCTGGCAAACGTCTCTGGTGAAGACGTGCGAAACTCACTCTGCAGGCAGTGTGGAACTGTGAGGGACTGGGGGTCAGCTCAACTCTCAGAAGTAAGATGTTTTTGGACAAGGCGTTCAGCTACCTTCTCACATATGGAACTTAGTATGTAGCACCAGTCTACCCCAGGAATAAGTGGGATATTGCTCGATTGAGCTTGGAGGCACTCGTCTTGAGTGCCGGGAGATTCCAATTACCTCTCCCAACACTTGCATCAAGCAGCAAGCCTAGGCCTTTTGGAAGCGAAAGGTAGCGGCAGGCACGATGTAGGGTTACAGGCCATAAGCTCAACTCTCAGAAGTGTGTATGCATGGGAGGCAGATGTCTGCTACCCACTCGGACATGGGAATTGGAACTTGGTTACACTCCTATTGAAGAAGGATGTTGGAAATCGCTGTATTCAACTCAGATACACGGGAGTTCAGGCCCAATGCTTACACATGCTTTTCCCACAACCTATCCCAGCCACTAACATAAGGAGGTTAGCAGGTACGTCTACAGTCAGGCAGGATGCGGGAGGGTTCTGCCCTGTCCTCAGCTCTCACAGGGAAGCATGCCTAGAAGCCAGCTCTCAACTAGCTGCATTCTTATGACAGTGTGAAGGTAGCAGTATTCTGAGTAAGGAGGTTCCCAGATTACCACTCTACTGCACCTGGAGATACCGTCCAGGTCTGCATTGTTAACTTGCGTCTCAGAGGCCTCTGGCAAAAGTCTCTGGTGAAGACGTGGGAAACTCACTCTGCAGGCAGTGTGGAACTGTGAGGGACTGAGGGTGAGCTCAACTCTCAGCAGTAAGATGATTTTGGACAAGGCGTTCAGCTACCTTCTCACATATGGAACTTAGTATGTAGCACCAGTCTACCCCAGGAATTACTGGGAAATCGCTGGATTGAGCTTGGAGGCACTAGTCTTGTGTGCCGGGAGATTCCAGTTACCTCTCCCAACACTTCGGTGAAGCAGCGAGCCTAGGCCTTTTGGAAGCGAAAGTTAGCTGCAGGCAGGAGGTAGGGTTACAGGCCATAAGCTCAACTCTCAGAAGTGTGTATGCATGGGAGGCAGATGTCTGCTACCCACTCGTACATGCGAGTGGGAACCTAGCTACACTCTGATGAAGAAGGACTTTGGAAATCGCTGTATTCAACTCAGATACACGTGGGTTCAGGCACAACGATTCCACATGCTTTTCTCACAACCTTTCCTTGCCACTAACATGAGGACGTTAGCAGCTCCTTCTACAGTCAAGCAGGATGCGGGAGGGTTGTGCCCTGTCTTTAGCTCTCACAGGGAAGCATGCCTTGAGGCCAGCTGTCAACTAGCTGCATACTTATGGCAGGGTCAAGGTAGCAGTATTCTGAGACAGGAGGTTCCCAGATTACCAGTCTACTGCACCTGGAGATACCCTCCAGGTCTGCATTGTTAACTTGCGTCTCAGAAGCCTCTGGCAAACGTCTCTGGTGAAGACGTGCGAAACTCACTCTGCAGGCAGTGTGGAACTGTGAGGGACTGGGGGTCAGCTCAACTCTCAGAAGTAAGATGCTTTTGGACAAGGCGTTCACCTTCCTTCTCACTTATGGAACTTAGTATGTAGCACCAGTCTACCCCAGGAATAACTGGGATATTGCTCGATTGAGCTTGGAGGCACTCGTCTTGTGTGCCGGGAGATTCCAATTACCTCTCCCAACACTTGCGTCAAGCAGGGAGCCTAGGCCTTTTGGAAGCGAAAGGTAGCGGCAGGCAGGAGGTAGGGTTACAGGCCATAAGCTCAACTCTCAGAAGTGTGTACGCATGGGAGGCAGATGTCTGCTCCCCATTCTGACATGGGAGGTGGAACCTAGCTACACTCTGATTGAAGAAGGCCATTGAAAATCGCTCTATTCAACTCAGATATACAGGAGTTCAGGCCCAATGCTTACACATGCTTTTTCCACAACCTCTCTCAGCCACTAACATTAGGATGTTAGCAGCTACGCCTACAGTCAGGCAGGATGCGTGAGGGTTCTGCCTTTTCCTCAGCACTCCCAGGAAAGCATGCCTAGAAGCCAGCTCTCAACAGGCAGCATTCTTATGGCATTGTGAAGGTAGCAGTTTTCTGAGTCAGGAGGTTCCAAGATTACCACTCTACTGCACCTGGAGATACCCTCCAGGTCTGCATTGTTAACTTGCGTCTCAGAAGCCTCTGGCAAACGTCTCTGGTGAAGATCTGCGAAACTCACTCTGCAGGCAGTGTGGAACTGTGAGGGACTGAGGATGAGCTCAACTCTCAGAAGTAAGATGCTTTTGGACAAGGCGTTCAGCTACCTTCTCCTTTATGGAACTTAGTATGTAGCACCAGCCTACCACAGGAATTACTACGAAATCGCTGGATTGATCTTGGAGGCACTAGTCTTGGGTGCCGGGAGATTCCAATTACCTCTCCCAACACTTCCGTCAAACAGCGAGCCTAGGCCTTTTAGAAGCAAAGGGTACCAGCAGGCTGGATGGAGATGAACAGGCCATAAGCTCAACTCTCTGAAGTGTGTATGCATGGGAGGCAGATGTCTGCTCCCCATTCTGACATGGTAGTTGGAACCTAGCTACACTCTGATTGAAGAAGGCCATTGGAAATCGCTGTATTCAACTCAGTTACACAGGAGTTCAGGCCCAATGCTTACACATGCTTTTCCTGCAACCTCTCTCAGCCACTCACTTTAGGATGTTAGCAACCACGCCTACAGTCAGGCAGGATGCGGGAGGGTTCTGCCCTGTCCTCAGCTCTCCCAGGGAAGCATGCCTAGAAGCCAGCTCTCAACTAGCTGCATTCTTATGGCAGTGTGAAGGTAGCAGTATTCTGAGTCAGGAGGTTCCAAGATTACCACTCTACTGCACCTGGAGATACCCTCCAGGTCTGCATTGTTAACTTGCGTCTCAGAGGCCTCTGGCAAAAGTCTCTGGTGAAGACGTGGGAAACTCACTCTGCAGGCAGTGTGGAACTGTGAGGGACTGAGGGTGAGCTCAACTCTCAGCAATAAGATGATTTTGGACAAGGCGTTCAGCTACCTTCTCACATATGGAACTTAGTATGTAGCACCAGTCTACCCCAGGAATTACTGGGAAATCGCTGGATTGAGCTTGGAGGCACTAGTCTTGTGTGCCAGGAGATTCCAGTTACCTCTCCCAACACTTCGGTGAAGCAGCGAGCCTAGGCCTTTTGGAAGCGAAAGTTAGCTGCAGGCAGGAGGTAGGGTTACAGGCCATAAGCTCAACTCTCAGAACTGTGTATGCATGGGAGGCAGATGTCTGCTACCCACTCGTACATGCGAGTGGGAACCTAGCTACACTCTGATGAAGAAGGACTTTGGAAAACGCTGTATTCAACTCAGATACACGTGGGTTCAGGCACAACGATTCCACATGCTTTTCTCACAACCTTTCCTTGCCACTAACATGAGGACGTTAGCAGCTCCTTCTACAGTCAAGCAGGATGCGGGAGGGTTGTGCCCTGTCTTTAGCTCTCACAGGAAGCATGCCTTGAAGCCAGCTGTCAACTAGCTGCATACTTATGGCAGGGTCAAGGTAGCAGTATTCTGAGACAGGAGGTTCCCAGATTACCAGTCTACTGCACCTGGAGATACCCTCCAGGTCTGCATTGTTAACTTGCGTCTCAGAAGCCTCTGGCAAACGTCTCTGGTGAAGACGTGCGAAACTCACTCTGCAGGCAGTGTGGAACTGTGAGGGACTGGGGGTCAGCTCAACTCTCAGAAGTAAGATGTTTTTGGACAAGGCGTTCAGCTACCTTCTCACATATGGAACTTAGTATGTAGCACCAGTCTACCCCAGGAATAACTGGGATATTGCTCGATTGAGCTTGGAGGCACTCGTCTTGAGTGCCGGGAGATTCCAATTACCTCTCCCAACACTTGCATCAAGCAGCAAGCCTAGGCCTTTTGGAAGCGAAAGGTAGCGGCAGGCACGATGTAGGGTTACAGGCCATAAGCTCAACTCTCAGAAGTGTGTATGCATGGGAGGCAGATGTCTGCTACCCACTCGGACATGGGAATTGGAACCTAGCTACACTCCTATTGAAGAAGGATGTTGGAAATCGCTGTATTCAACTCAGATACACGGGAGTTCAGGCCCAATGCTTACACATGCTTTTCCCACAACCTATCCCAGCCACTAACATAAGGAGGTTAGCAGGTACGTCTACAGTCAGGCAGGATGCGGGAGGGTTCTGCCCTGTCCTCAGCTCTCACAGGGAAGCATGCCTAGAAGCCAGCTCTCAACTAGCTGCATTCTTATGACAGTGTGAAGGTAGCAGTATTCTGAGTAAGGAGGTTCCCAGATTACCACTCTACTGCACCTGGAGATACCGTCCAGGTCTGCATTGTTAACTTGCGTCTCAGAGGCCTCTGGCAAAAGTCTCTGGTGAAGACGTGGGAAACTCACTCTGCAGGCAGTGTGGAACTGTGAGGGACTGAGGGTGAGCTCAAATCTCAGAAGTAAGATGCTTTTGGACAAGGCGTTCACCTTCCTTCTCACTTACGGAACTTAGTATGTAGCACCAGTCTACCCCAGGAATAACTGGGATATTGCTCGATTGAGCTTGGAGGCACTCGTCTTGTGTGCCGGGAGATTCCAATTACCTCTCCCAACACTTGCGTCAAGCAGGGAGCCTAGGCCTTTTGGAAGCGAAAGGTAGCGGCAGGCAGGATGTAGGGTTACAGGCCATAAGCTCAACTCTCAGAAGTGTGTACGCATGGGAGGCAGATGTCTGCTCCCCATTCTGACATGGGAGGTGGAACCTAGCTACACTCTGATTGAAGAAGGCCATTGAAAATCGCTGTATTCAACTCAGATACACAGTTCAGGCCCAATGCTTACACATGCTTTTTCCACAACCTCTCTCAGCCACTAACATTAGGATGTTAGCAGCTACGCCTACAGTCAGGCAGGATGCGTGAGGGTTCTGCCTTTTCCTCAGCACTCCCAGGAAAGCATGCCTAGAAGCCAGCTCTCAACAGGCAGCATTCTTATGGCATTGTGAAGGTAGCAGTTTTCTGAGTCAGGAGGTTCCAAGATTACCACTCTACTGCACCTGGAGACACCCTCCAGGTCTGCATTGTTAACTTGCGTCTCAGAAGACTCTGGCAAACGTCTCTGGTGAAGATCTGCGAAACTCACTCTGCAGGCAGTGTGGAACTGTGAGGGACTGAGGGTGAGCTCAACTCTCAGAAGTAAGATGCTTTTGGACAAGGCGTTCAGCTACCTTCTCCTTTATGGAACTTAGTATGTAGCACCAGCCTACCACAGGAATTACTACGAAATCGCTGGATTGATCTTGGAGGCACTAGTCTTGTGTGCCGGGAGATTCCAATTACCTCTCCCAACACTTCCGTCAAACAGCGAGCCCAGGCCTTTTAGAAGCAAAGGGTACCAGCAGGCTGGATGGAGATGAACAGGCCATAAGCTCAACTCTCTGAAGTGTGTATGCATGGGAGGCAGATGTCTGCTCCCCATTCTGACATGGTAGTTGGAACCTAGCTACACTCTGATTGAAGAAGACCATTGGAAATCGCTGTATTCAACTCAGTTACACAGGAGTTCAGGCCCAATGCTTACACATGCTTTTCCCGCAACCTCTCTCAGTCACTCACTTTAGGATGTTAGCAACCACGCCTACAGTCAGGCAGGATGCGGGAGGGTTCTGCCCTGTCCTCAGCTCTCCCAGGGAAGCATGCCTAGAAGCCAGCTCTCAACTAGCTGCATTCTTATGGCAGTGTGAAGGTAGCAGTATTCTGAGTCAGGAGGTTCCAAGATTACCACTCTACTGCACCTGGAGATACCCTCCAGGTCTGCATTGTTAACTTGCGTCTCAGAAGCCTGTGGCAAACGTCTCTGGTGAAGACCTGCGAAACTCACTCTGCAGGCAGTGTGGAACTGTGAGGGACTGGGGGTCAGCTCAACTCTCAGAAGTAAGATGTTTTTGGACAAGGCGTTCAGCTACCTTCTCACATATGGAACTTAGTATGTAGCACCAGTCTACCCCAGGAATAAGTGGGATATTGCTCGATTGAGCTTGGAGGCACTCGTCTTGAGTGCCGGGAGATTCCAATTACCTCTCCCAACACTTGCGTCAAGCAGCAAGCCTAGGCCTTTTGGAAGCGAAAGGTAGCGGCAGGCACGATGTAGGGTTACAGGCCATAAGCTCAACTCTCAGAAGTGTGTATGCATGGGAGGCAGATGTCTGCTACCCACTCGGACATGGGAGTTGGAACCTAGCTACACTCCTATTGAAGAAGGATGTTGGAAATCGCTGTATTCCACTCAGATACACGGGAGTTCAGGCCCAATGCTTACACATGCTTTTCCCACAACCTATCCCAGCCACTAACATAAGGAGGTTAGCAGGTACGTCTACAGTCAGGCAGGATGCGGGAGGGTTCTGCCCTGTCCTCAGCTCTCACAGGGAAGCATGCCTAGAAGCCAGCTCTCAACTAGCTGCATTCTTATGACAGTGTGAAGGTAGCAGTATTCTGAGTAAGGAGGTTCCCAGATTACCACTCTACTGCACCTGGAGATACCGTCCAGGTCTGCATTGTTAACTTGCGTCTCAGAGGCCTCTGGCAAAAGTCTCTGGTGAAGACGTGGGAAACTCACTCTGCAGGCAGTGTGGAACTGTGAGGGACTGAGGGTGAGCTCAACTCTAAGCAGTAAGATGATTTTGGACAAGGCGTTCAGCTACCTTCTCACATATGGAACTTAGTATGTAGCACCAGTCTACCCCAGGAATTACTGGGAAATCACTGGATTGAGCTTGGAGGCACTAGTCTTGTGTGCCGGGAGATTCCAGTTACCTCTCCCAACACTTCGGTGAAGCAGCGAGCCTAGGCCTTTTGGAAGCGAAAGTTAGCTGCAGGCAGGAGGTAGGGTTACAGGTCATAAGCTCAACTCTCAGAAGTGTGTATGCATGGGAGGCAGATGTCTGCTACCCACTCGTACATGCGAGTGGGAACCTAGCTACACTCTGATGAAGAAGGACTTTGGAAATCGCTGTATTCAACTCAGATACACGTGGGTTCAGGCACAACGATTCCACATGCTTTTCTCACAACCTTTCCTTGCCACTAACATGCGGACGTTAGCAGCTCCTTCTACAGTCAAGCAGGATGCGGGAGGGTTGTGCCCTGTCTTTAGCTCTCACAGGAAGCATGCCTTGAAGGCAGCTGTCAACTAGCTGCATATTTATGGCAGGGTCAAGGTAGCAGTATTCTGAGACAGGAGGTTCCCAGATTACCAGTCTACTGCACCTGGAGATACCCTCCAGGTCTGCATTGTTAACTTGCGTCTCAGAAGCCTCTGGCAAACGTCTCTGGTGAAGACGTGCGAAACTCACTCTGCAGACAGTGTGGAACTGTGAGGGACTGGGGGTCAGCTCAACTCTCAGAAGTAAGATGCTTTTGGACAAGGCGTTCACCTTCCTTCTCACTTATGGAACTTAGTATGTAGCACCAGTCTACCCCAGGAATAACTGGGATATTGCTCGATTGAGCTTGGAGGCACTCGTCTTGTGTGCCGGGAGATTCCAATTACCTCTCCCAACACTTGCGTCAAGCAGGGAGCCTAGGCCTTTTGGAAGCGAAAGGTAGCGGCAGGCAGGAGGTAGGGTTACAGGCCATAAGCTCAACTCTCAGAAGTGTGTACGCATGGGAGGCAGATGTCTGCTCCCCATTCTGACATGGGAGGTGGAACCTAGCTACACTCTGATTGAAGAAGGCCATTGAAAATCGCTGTATTCAACTCAGATATACAGGAGTTCAGGCCCAATGCTTACACATGCTTTTTCCACAACCTCTCTCAGCCACTAACATTAGGATGTTAGCAGCTACGCCTACAGTCAGGCAGGATGCGTGAGGGTTCTGCCTTTTCCTCAGCACTCCCAGGAAAGCATGCCTAGAAGCCAGCTCTCAACAGGCAGCATTCTTATGGCATTGTGAAGGTAGCAGTTTTCTGAGTCAGGAGGTTCCAAGATTACCACTCTACTGCACCTGGAGATACCCTCCAGGTCTGCATTGTTAACTTGCGTCTCAGAAGCCTCTGGCAAACGTCTCTGGTGAAGATCTGCGAAACTCACTCTGCAGGCAGTGTGGAACTGTGAGGGACTGAGGATCAGCTCAACTCTCAGAAGTAAGATGCTTTTGGACAAGGCGTTCAGCTACCTTCTCCTTTATGGAACTTAGTATGTAGCACCAGCCTACCACAGGAATTACTACGAAATCGCTGGATTGATTTGGAGGCACTAGTCTTGGGTGCCGGGAGATTCCAATTACCTCTCCCAACACTTCCGTCAAACAGCGAGCCTAGGCCTTTTAGAAGCAAAGGGTACCAGCAGGCTGGATGGAGATGAACAGGCCATAAGCTCAACTCTCTGAAGTGTGTATGCATGGGAGGCAGATGTCTGCTCCCCATTCTGACATGGTAGTTGGAACCTAGCTACACTCTGATTGAAGAAGGCCATTGGAAATCGCTGTATTCAACTCAGTTACACAGGAGTTCAGGCCCAATGCTTACACATGCTTTTCCTGCAACCTCTCTCAGCCACTCACTTTAGGATGTTAGCAACCACGCCTACAGTCAGGCAGGATGCGGGAGGGTTCTGCCCTGTCCTCAGCTCTCCCAGGGAAGCATGCCTAGAAGCCAGCTCTCAACTAGGTGCATTCTTATGGCAGTGTGAAGGTAGCAGTATTCTGAGTCAGGAGGTTCCAAGATTACCACTCTACTGCACCTGGAGATACCCTCCAGGTCTGCATTGTTAACTTGCGTCTCAGAGGCCTCTGGCAAAAGTCTCTGGTGAAGACGTGGGAAACTCACTCTGCAGGCAGTGTGGAACTGTGAGGGACTGAGGGTGAGCTCAACTCTCAGCAATAAGATGATTTTGGACAAGGCGTTCAGCTACCTTCTCACATATGGAACTTAGTATGTAGCACCAGTCTACCCCAGGAATTACTGGGAAATCGCTGGATTGAGCTTGGAGGCACTAGTCTTGTGTGCCAGGAGATTCCAGTTACCTCTCCCAACACTTCGGTGAAGCAGCGAGCCTAGGCCTTTTGGAAGCGAAAGTTAGCTGCAGGCAGGAGGTAGGGTTACAGGCCATAAGCTCAACTCTCAGAAGTTTGTATGCATGGGAGGCAGATGTCTGCTACCCACTCGTACATGCGAGTGGGAACCTAGCTACACTCTGATGAAGAAGGACTTTGGAAATCGCTGTATTCAACTCAGATACACGTGGGTTCAGGCACAACGATTCCACATGCTTTTCTC
The DNA here is from genome assembly GCF_048164855.1 of Canis lupus baileyi. Taxonomy (NCBI): domain Eukaryota; kingdom Metazoa; phylum Chordata; class Mammalia; order Carnivora; family Canidae; genus Canis; species Canis lupus. Next base: position 3,389,074 of record NC_132864.1, on the reverse strand, counting down.
ACAACCTTTCCTTGCCACTAACATGCGGACGTTAGCAGCTCCTTCTACAGTCAAGCAGGATGCGGGAGGGTTGTGCCCTGTCTTTAGCTCTCACAGGAAGCATGCCTTGAAGCCAGCTGTCAACTAGCTGCATACTTATGGCAGGGTCAAGGTAGCAGTATTCTGAGACAGGAGGTTCCCAGATTACCAGTCTACTGCACCTGGAGATACCCTCCAGGTCTGCATTGTTAACTTGCGTCTCAGAAGCCTCTGGCAAACGTCTCTGGTGAAGACGTGCGAAACTCACTCTGCAGGCAGTGTGGAACTGTGAGGGACTGGGGGTCAGCTCAACTCTCAGAAGTAAGATGCTTTTGGACAAGGCGTTCACCTTCCTTCTCACTTATGGAACTTAGTATGTAGCACCAGTCTACCCCAGGAATAACTGGGATATTGCTCGATTGAGCTTGGAGGCACTCGTCTTGTGTGCCGGGAGATTCCAATTACCTCTCCCAACACTTGCGTCAAGCAGGGAGCCTAGGCCTTTTGGAAGCGAAAGGTAGCGGCAGGCAGGATGTAGGGTTACAGGCCATAAGCTCAACTCTCAGAAGTGTGTACGCATGGGAGGCAGATGTCTGCTCCCCATTCTGACATGGGAGGTGGAACCTAGCTACACTCTGATTGAAGAAGGCCATTGAAAATCGCTGTATTCAACTCAGATACACAGTTCAGGCCCAATGCTTACACATGCTTTTTCCACAACCTCTCTCAGCCACTAACATTAGGATGTTAGCAGCTACGCCTACAGTCAGGCAGGATGCGTGAGGGTTCTGCCTTTTCCTCAGCACTCCCAGGAAAGCATGCCTAGAAGCCAGCTCTCAACAGGCAGCATTCTTATGGCATTGTGAAGGTAGCAGTTTTCTGAGTCAGGAGGTTCCAAGATTACCACTCTACTGCACCTGGAGATACCCTCCAGGTCTGCATTGTTAACTTGCGTCTCAGAAGCCTCTGGCAAACGTCTCTGGTGAAGATCTGCGAAACTCACTCTGCAGGCAGTGTGGAACTGTGAGGGACTGAGGGTGAGCTCAACTCTCAGAAGTAAGATGCTTTTGGACAAGGCGTTCAGCTACCTTCTCCTTTATGGAACTTAGTATGTAGCACCAGCCTACCACAGGAATTACTACGAAATCGCTGGATTGATCTTGGAGGCACTAGTCTTGGGTGCCGGGAGATTCCAATTACCTCTCCCAACACTTCCGTCAAACAGCGAGCCTAGGCCTTTTAGAAGCAAAGGGTACCAGCAGGCTGGATGGAGATGAACAGGCCATAAGCTCAACTCTCTGAAGTGTGTATGCATGGGAGGCAGATGTCTGCTCCCCATTCTGACATGGTAGTTGGAACCTAGCTACACTCTGATTGAAGAAGGCCATTGGAAATCGCTGTATTCAACTCAGTTACACAGGAGTTCAGGCCCAATGCTTACACATGCTTTTCCCGCAACCTCTCTCAGCCACTCACTTTAGGATGTTAGCAACCACGCCTACAGTCAGGCAGGATGCGGGAGGGTTCTGCCCTGTCCTCAGCTCTCCCAGGGAAGCATGCCTAGAAGCCAGCTCTCAACTAGCTGCATTCTTATGGCAGTGTGAAGGTAGCAGTATTCTGAGTCAGGAGGTTCCAAGATTACCACTCTACTGCACCTGGAGATACCCTCCAGGTCTGCATTGTTAACTTGCGTCTCAGAAGCCTGTGGCAAACGTCTCTGGTGAAGACCTGCGAAACTCACTCTGCAGGCAGTGTGGAACTGTGAGGGACTGGGGGTCAGCTCAACTCTCAGAAGTAAGATGTTTTTGGACAAGGCGTTCAGCTACCTTCTCACATATGGAACTTAGTATGTAGCACCAGTCTACCCCAGGAATAACTGGGATATTGCTCGATTGAGCTTGGAGGCACTCGTCTTGAGTGCCGGGAGATTCCAATTACCTCTCCCAACACTTGCGTCAAGCAGCAAGCCTAGGCCTTTTGGAAGCGAAAGGTAGCTGCAGGCACGATGTAGGGTTACAGGCCATAAGCTCAACTCTCAGAAGTGTGTATGCATGGGAGGCAGATGTCTGCTACCCACTCGGACATGGGAGTTGGAACCTAGCTACACTCCTATTGAAGAAGGATGTTGGAAATCGCTGTATTCAACTCAGATACACGGGAGTTCAGGCCCAATGCTTACACATGCTTTGCCCACAACCTATCCCAGCCACTAACATAAGGAGGTTAGCAGGTACGTCTACAGTCAGGCAGGATGCGGGAGGGTTCTGCCCTGTCCTCAGCTCTCACAGGGAAGCATGCCTAGAAGCCAGCTCTCAACTAGCTGCATTCTTATGACAGTGTGAAGGTAGCAGTATTCTGAGTAAGGAGGTTCCCAGATTACCACTCTACTGCACCTGGAGATACCGTCCAGGTCTGCATTGTTAACTTGCGTCTCAGAGGCCTCTGGCAAAAGTCTCTGGTGAAGACGTGGGAAACTCACTCTGCAGGCAGTGTGGAACTGTGAGGGACTGAGGGTGAGCTCAACTCTAAGCAGTAAGATGATTTTGGACAAGGCGTTCAGCTACCTTCTCACATATGGAACTTAGTATGTAGCACCAGTCTACCCCAGGAATTACTGGGAAATCGCTGGATTGAGCTTGGAGGCACTAGTCTTGTGTGCCGGGAGATTCCAGTTACCTCTCCCAACACTTCGGTGAAGCAGCGAGCCTAGGCCTTTTGGAAGCGAAAGTTAGCTGCAGGCAGGAGGTAGGGTTACAGGCCATAAGCTCAACTCTCAGAAGTGTGTATGCATGGGAGGCAGATGTCTGCTACCCACTCGTACATGCGAGTGGGAACCTAGCTACACTCTGATGAAGAAGGACTTTGGAAATCGCTGTATTCAACTCAGATACACGTGGGTTCAGGCACAACGATTCCACATGCTTTTCTCACAACCTTTCCTTGCCACTAACATGCGGACGTTAGCAGCTCCTTCTACAGTCAAGCAGGATGCGGGAGGGTTGTGCCCTGTCTTTAGCTCTCACAGGAAGCATGCCTTGAAGCCAGCTGTCAACTAGCTGCATACTTATGGCAGGGTCAAGGTAGCAGTATTCTGAGACAGGAGGTTCCCTGATTACCAGTCTACTGCACCTGGAGATACCCTCCAGGTCTGCATTGTTAACTTGCGTCTCAGAAGCCTCTGGCAAACGTCTCTGGTGAAGACGTGCGAAACTCACTCTGCAGGCAGTGTGGAACTGTGAGGGACTGGGGGTCAGCTCAACTCTCAGAAGTAAGATGCTTTTGGACAAGGCGTTCACCTTCCTTCTCACTTATGGAACTTAGTATGTAGCACCAGTCTACCCCAGGAATAACTGGGATATTGCTCGATTGAGCTTGGAGGCACTCGTCTTGTGTGCCGGGAGATTCCAATTACCTCTCCCAACACTTGCGTCAAGCAGGGAGCCTAGGCCTTTTGGAAGCGAAAGGTAGCGGCAGGCAGGAGGTAGGGTTACAGGCCATAAGCTCAACTCTCAGAAGTGTGTACGCGTGGGAGGCAGATGTCTGCTCCCCATTCTGACATGGGAGGTGGAACCTAGCTACACTCTGATTGAAGAAGGCCATTGAAAATCGCTGTATTCAACTCAGATATACAGGAGTTCAGGCCCAATGCTTACACATGCTTTTTCCACAACCTCTCTCAGCCACTAACATTAGGATGTTAGCAGCTACGCCTACAGTCAGGCAGGATGCGTGAGGGTTCTGCCTTTTCCTCAGCACTCCCAGGAAAGCATGCCTAGAAGCCAGCTCTCAACAGGCAGCATTCTTATGGCATTGTGAAGGTAGCAGTTTTCTGAGTCAGGAGGTTCCAAGATTACCACTCTACTGCACCTGGAGATACCCTCCAGGTCTGCATTGTTAACTTGCGTCTCAGAAGCCTCTGGCAAACGTCTCTGGTGAAGATCTGCGAAACTCACTCTGCAGGCAGTGTGGAACTGTGAGGGACTGAGGGTGAGCTCAACTCTCAGAAGTAAGATGCTTTTGGACAAGGCGTTCAGCTACCTTCTCCTTTATGGAACTTAGTATGTAGCACCAGCCTACCACAGGAATTACTACAAAATCGCTGGATTGATCTTGGAGGCACTAGTCTTGGGTGCCGGGAGATTCCAATTACCTCTCCCAACACTTCCGTCAAACAGCGAGCCTAGGCCTTTTAGAAGCAAAGGGTACCAGCAGGCTGGATGGAGATGAACAGGCCATAAGCTCAACTCTCTGAAGTGTGTATGCATGGGAGGCAGATGTCTGCTCCCCATTCTGACATGGTAGTTGGAACCTAGCTACACTCTGATTGAAGAAGGCCATTGGAAATCGCTGTATTCAACTCAGTTACACAGGAGTTCAGGCCCAATGCTTACACATGCTTTTCCCGCAACCTCTCTCAGCCACTCACTTTAGGATGTTAGCAACCACGCCTACAGTCAGGCAGGATGCGGGAGGGTTCTGCCCTGTCCTCAGCTCTCCCAGGGAAGCATGCCTAGAAGCCAGCTCTCAACTAGCTGCATTCTTATGGCAGTGTGAAGGTAGCAGTATTCTGAGTCAGGAGGTTCCAAGATTACCACTCTACTGCACCTGGAGATACCCTCCAGGTCTGCATTGTTAACTTGCGTCTCAGAAGCCTGTGGCAAACGTCTCTGGTGAAGACCTGCGAAACTCACTCTGCAGGCAGTGTGGAACTGTGAGGGACTGGGGGTCAGCTCAACTCTCAGAAGTAAGATGTTTTTGGACAAGGCGTTCAGCTACCTTCTCACATATGGAACTTAGTATGTAGCACCAGTCTACCCCAGGAATAACTGGGATATTGCTCGATTGAGCTTGGAGGCACTCGTCTTGAGTGCCGGGAGATTCCAATTACCTCTCCCAACACTTGCGTCAAGCAGCAAGCCTAGGCCTTTTGGAAGCGAAAGGTAGCTGCAGGCACGATGTAGGGTTACAGGCCATAAGCTCAACTCTCAGAAGTGTGTATGCATGGGAGGCAGATGTCTGCTACCCACTCGGACATGGGAGTTGGAACCTAGCTACACTCCTATTGAAGAAGGATGTTGGAAATCGCTGTATTCAACTCAGATACACGGGAGTTCAGGCCCAATGCTTACACATGCTTTGCCCACAACCTATCCCAGCCACTAACATAAGGAGGTTAGCAGGTACGTCTACAGTCAGGCAGGATGCGGGAGGGTTCTGCCCTGTCCTCAGCTCTCACAGGGAAGCATGCCTAGAAGCCAGCTCTCAACTAGCTGCATTCTTATGACAGTGTGAAGGTAGCAGTATTCTGAGTAAGGAGGTTCCCAGATTACCACTCTACTGCACCTGGAGATACCGTCCAGGTCTGCATTGTTAACTTGCGTCTCAGAGGCCTCTGGCAAAAGTCTCTGGTGAAGACGTGGGAAACTCACTCTGCAGGCAGTGTGGAACTGTGAGGGACTGAGGGTGAGCTCAACTCTAAGCAGTAAGATGATTTTGGACAAGGCGTTCAGCTACCTTCTCACATATGGAACTTAGTATGTAGCACCAGTCTACCCCAGGAATTACTGGGAAATCGCTGGATTGAGCTTGGAGGCACTAGTCTTGTGTGCCGGGAGATTCCAGTTACCTCTCCCAACACTTCGGTGAAGCAGCGAGCCTAGGCCTTTTGGAAGCGAAAGTTAGCTGCAGGCAGGAGGTAGGGTTACAGGCCATAAGCTCAACTCTCAGAAGTGTGTATGCATGGGAGGCAGATGTCTGCTACCCACTCGTACATGCGAGTGGGAACCTAGCTACACTCTGATGAAGAAGGACTTTGGAAATCGCTGTATTCAACTCAGATACACGTGGGTTCAGGCACAACGATTCCACATGCTTTTCTCACAACCTTTCCTTGCCACTAACATGCGGACGTTAGCAGCTCCTTCTACAGTCAAGCAGGATGCGGGAGGGTTGTGCCCTGTCTTTAGCTCTCACAGGAAGCATGCCTTGAAGCCAGCTGTCAACTAGCTGCATACTTATGGCAGGGTCAAGGTAGCAGTATTCTGAGACAGGAGGTTCCCTGATTACCAGTCTACTGCACCTGGAGATACCCTCCAGGTCTGCATTGTTAACTTGCGTCTCAGAAGCCTCTGGCAAACGTCTCTGGTGAAGACGTGCGAAACTCACTCTGCAGGCAGTGTGGAACTGTGAGGGACTGGGGGTCAGCTCAACTCTCAGAAGTAAGATGCTTTTGGACAAGGCGTTCACCTTCCTTCTCACTTATGGAACTTAGTATGTAGCACCAGTCTACCCCAGGAATAACTGGGATATTGCTCGATTGAGCTTGGAGGCACTCGTCTTGTGTGCCGGGAGATTCCAATTACCTCTCCCAACACTTGCGTCAAGCAGGGAGCCTAGGCCTTTTGGAAGCGAAAGGTAGCGGCAGGCAGGAGGTAGGGTTACAGGCCATAAGCTCAACTCTCAGAAGTGTGTACGCGTGGGAGGCAGATGTCTGCTCCCCATTCTGACATGGGAGGTGGAACCTAGCTACACTCTGATTGAAGAAGGCCATTGAAAATCGCTGTATTCAACTCAGATATACAGGAGTTCAGGCCCAATGCTTACACATGCTTTTTCCACAACCTCTCTCAGCCACTAACATTAGGATGTTAGCAGCTACGCCTACAGTCAGGCAGGATGCGTGAGGGTTCTGCCTTTTCCTCAGCACTCCCAGGAAAGCATGCCTAGAAGCCAGCTCTCAACAGGCAGCATTCTTATGGCATTGTGAAGGTAGCAGTTTTCTGAGTCAGGAGGTTCCAAGATTACCACTCTACTGCACCTGGAGATACCCTCCAGGTCTGCATTGTTAACTTGCGTCTCAGAAGCCTCTGGCAAACGTCTCTGGTGAAGATCTGCGAAACTCACTCTGCAGGCAGTGTGGAACTGTGAGGGACTGAGGGTGAGCTCAACTCTCAGAAGTAAGATGCTTTTGGACAAGGCGTTCAGCTACCTTCTCCTTTATGGAACTTAGTATGTAGCACCAGCCTACCACAGGAATTACTACAAAATCGCTGGATTGATCTTGGAGGCACTAGTCTTGGGTGCCGGGAGATTCCAATTACCTCTCCCAACACTTCCGTCAAACAGCGAGCCTAGGCCTTTTAGAAGCAAAGGGTACCAGCAGGCTGGATGGAGATGAACAGGCCATAAGCTCAACTCTCAGAAGTGTGTATGCATGGGAGGCAGATGTCTGCTCCCCATTCTGACATGGTAGTTGGAACCTAGCTACACTCTGATTGAAGAAGGCCATTGGAAATCGCTGTATTCAACTCAGTTACACAGGAGTTCAGGCCCAATGCTTACACATGCTTTTCCCGCAACCTCTCTCAGCCACTCACTTTAGGATGTTAGCAACCACGCCTACAGTCAGGCAGGATGCGGGAGGGTTCTGCCCTGTCCTCAGCTCTCCCAGGGAAGCATGCCTAGAAGCCAGCTCTCAACTAGCTGCATTCTTATGGCAGTGTGAAGGTAGCAGTATTCTGAGTCAGGAGGTTCCAAGATTACCACTCTACTGCACCTGGAGATACCCTCCAGGTCTGCATTGTTAACTTGCGTCTCAGAAGCCTGTGGCAAACGTCTCTGGTGAAGACCTCCGAAACTCACTCTGCAGGCAGTGTGGAACTGTGAGGGACTGGGGGTCAGCTCAACTCTCAGAAGTAAGATGTTTTTGGACAAGGCGTTCAGCTACCTTCTCACATATGGAACTTAGTATGTAGCACCAGTCTACCCCAGGAATAACTGGGATATTGCTCGATTGAGCTTGGAGGCACTCGTCTTGAGTGCCGGGAGATTCCAATTACCTCTCCCAACACTTGCGTCAAGCAGCAAGCCTAGGCCTTTTGGAAGCGAAAGGTAGCTGCAGGCACGATGTAGGGTTACAGGCCATAAGCTCAACTCTCAGAAGTGTGTATGCATGGGAGGCAGATGTCTGCTACCCACTCGGACATGGGAGTTGGAACCTAGCTACACTCCTATTGAAGAAGGATGTTGGAAATCGCTGTATTCAACTCAGATACACGGGAGTTCAGGCCCAATGCTTACACATGCTTTGCCCACAACCTATCCCAGCCACTAACATAAGGAGGTTAGCAGGTACGTCTACAGTCAGGCAGGATGCGGGAGGGTTCTGCCCTGTCCTCAGCTCTCACAGGGAAGCATGCCTAGAAGCCAGCTCTCAACTAGCTGCATTCTTATGACAGTGTGAAGGTAGCAGTATTCTGAGTAAGGAGGTTCCCAGATTACCACTCTACGGCACCTGGAGATACCGTCCAGGTCTGCATTGTTAACTTGCGTCTCAGAGGCCTCTGGCAAAAGTCTCTGGTGAAGACGTGGGAAACTCACTCTGCAGGCAGTGTGGAACTGTGAGGGACTGAGGGTGAGCTCAACTCTAAGCAGTAAGATGATTTTGGACAAGGTGTTCAGCTACCTTCTCACATATGGAACTTAGTATGTAGCACCAGTCTACCCCAGGAATTACTGGGAAATCGCTGGATTGAGCTTGGAGGCACTAGTCTTGTGTGCCGGGAGATTCCAGTTACCTCTCCCAACACTTCGGTGAAGCAGCGAGCCTAGGCCTTTTGGAAGCGAAAGTTAGCTGCAGGCAGGAGGTAGGGTTACAGGCCATAAGCTCAACTCTCAGAAGTGTGTATGCATGGGAGGCAGATGTCTGCTACCCACTCGTACATGCGAGTGGGAACCTAGCTACACTCTGATGAAGAAGGACTTTGGAAATCGCTGTATTCAACTCAGATACACGTGGGTTCAGGCACAACGATTCCACATGCTTTTCTCACAACCTTTCCTTGCCACTAACATGCGGACGTTAGCAGCTCCTTCTACAGTCAAGCAGGATGCGGGAGGGTTGTGCCCTGTCTTTAGCTCTCACAGGAAGCATGCCTTGAAGCCAGCTGTCAACTAGCTGCATACTTATGGCAGGGTCAAGGTAGCAGTATTCTGAGACAGGAGGTTCCCTGATTACCAGTCTACTGCACCTGGAGATACCCTCCAGGTCTGCATTGTTAACTTGCGTCTCAGAAGCCTCTGGCAAACGTCTCTGGTGAAGACGTGCGAAACTCACTCTGCAGGCAGTGTGGAACTGTGAGGGACTGGGGGTCAGCTCAACTCTCAGAAGTAAGATGCTTTTGGACAAGGCGTTCACCTTCCTTCTCACTTATGGAACTTAGTATGTAGCACCAGTCTACCCCAGGAATAACTGGGATATTGCTCGATTGAGCTTGGAGGCACTCGTC